>NC_059524.1:10000000-10179501 GCF_905147795.1 Pieris rapae | reverse complement strand
TGTATGGCAGTAATGGCCTCAACTTCACGGTCTCCTATGCTGTTATTTGGACTCAATATGGGTAGTGGAGTTCGCACCAACATAACTCTACAATCTTTGAGTGGGACGGGCGTACTCCGGTTAGACATCTCGCCTCCGTCCCTTGTATTATCCTTCACATCACCACATCCTACCACTCTTCTCTCCTCATCCTTCTCTTCCTCATGAGTTTTGCCCCCCCCCAGAGTACGGTGGGGCTGAGCCATGGCATCGCCATGGGTGGGATTTAACCCACCTGGGGTAGTTAAACGTGTATTGGAACTCATGCTTGCTTTTATTTGACCAGGGGCCGCTCCCCTGTGGCCCTCTTTAAGACCCATGTACCGCAGCCGAGTGCCCGAGCTGTAGCGAGTCCTCGCCGTCACTCCGGAGGGAACCGGGGACGCGTTTTTTTTTTATTTTTTGGCGCTAGGCATTGACCTGCCCGTCAACGACCTCAATTCCTCATAGAGGGGATTAGGTGTCCGACGCCACGCTCATCAGCGCCGAACCTTAGGGGATTTTTGTATCAAGGTTTCCTTCCTCTTGTTGCCCAATAAGGCCTCTCCTTCAATTGAACACAGAACAATCACAAGCTGAAGAGTATTCGAGCGTTCGCCGCCATACGCTGACTATATCGCCAAAAGGTATATCCAATAATTGCCGGTTCCGCCGGCTATCCATCGTTCCACTGCACTTTGGCCCAAGAACACAACAACAACACCAGATTTAATATTGGTTCTCCCGAGATTATTGTTTGCACCCCGTAAGTTCGCATGGCATGAAGCTACACCGCATCTAGCACGTTTCTTAGAAAAGAAAGAGTCGAGAGCAGATGAGGCCCGGAGTCAAGTACGCAGTAGCGCTATGAAGCAGACCCCTTCCCTGGCCGCCTCCGGCACACTCAAAAGAACACCAGTCGGGAACGTCGAATAAGTAAAAGTCCCTCAGTTTCACCTTTGAGATCAAATGATCTCTCCAGCTTGCTAAGGGCTCACGGAAATCTTTTCCGCTGGGCGCTGATGCCCTCTCCAGAGACTAGCCTTCGAAGTGAAGGCCAGCCTATACCTCCTTATTCGCTTCCCCTTTACGACGGCATTGCTGCAGTCGTTCCAGGTACTAAGCCCCCCCGGCACGGCAAGCCTAGGAGCCGCGGGTAAATTCATCCGCGGAGGGGGGGAACCTAACCTAACCTAACCTAACCTAACCTAACCTTTTTTTTTTTTTTTTAACCTGGGGAAACCCGATTACGGGCGCCCGCGCCTGGCAAGTTGTTAAGTGGCGCGGGGAGTGTGGGGGTCAAGGCCGTAAAATACGATGACCCCATACCCACTAAAACCACCAGGGCCCACTGTTCGCTATGAGACGAGGGCGGGTAACAGCTAGGCCTTTTCACCGCGCCCCGTCTAGCGACTGCCGCTTTCGCGACTCTCTGTTACTCTCTCGACACCACACTAGTAATAAGCCCTTTTTTTTTTTTTTTTATTTTTTTTTTTTTTTTTTTTTTTTTTTTTTTTTTTTTTTTTTTTTTTTTTTCTTAATTTTTCTTTTTCTTTTTTTTTTTTTATTATTTTTTTTTTTTTATTATTATTATTATTATTATTTTTTTTATCATTCTCGGGCTCTCTCCGCTTCCTCCTTCAGCCGCATCACCACGCCACAGAATCTTGTTAGGACGGTCCACTTGTCAAGGTCGTCCACCGCCTTCTTAATAACTTCAGGCAAGCCCAGGTCCGTCCCGAAGGCCGCAACCAGGTGGCGCCTCTCCTCCGCCCACGCCGGACAAGCCGCTAGAGTGTGCGCGGCATCATCGTTATCCCCTTGGCAGTGGTGGCACGCAGGGGTCGGTTCCCGTCTGATGCGGTGGAGGTATTTGCCAAAACAGCCATGGCCTGTTATGACCTGCACCAGACGAAAGGATAACGGGCCGCGCTTCTTCTCCAGCCACTTGGTTAGGACGGGCAATATGGCACTTATTGTATATCCGCCCATCTCTGCCCTGTCTAAGTCGGTTCTCCAGTCTTGTATCACGCGCTGGCAGGCATCCAGGCGCCAGGAGCGTATGGTCTCTGTGTCCGGTTCTCTCCCTGCTTCACGCGTATCAGCCCTGCGCCAATAGACGTCTGCCAGAGCGGTAGCCTCGAGGTGCCAGGGCGCGGAACCTGCGATCAAACACACGGCATCGTATGACACCGTGCGGTACGCTCGCGCAACCTTAATCGTCATTAGTTTTTGATAACGCCTCAGAAGCTGCTTGTTCTTGCGGGACAGCTTATCAGCCCATATTGGGCACCCGTACATAGCTTGCGACTTGACGACGCCGGAGTAGAGTCGACGACACCCCTCGCTCGGCCCGCCTAGATTTGGCATAATCCGGCTAAGAGCCATTGCAGTGGCGGTGAGCTTCGGGGCAAGTGCCGCAAAATGTGCTCTAAACGTCCACCGGGAATCTAGTACTAGGCCCAGATATTTCAGGGATTTTCCTACCTCGATGGACACTCCCGCAACGACGATGTGCGCACCCGCTGGAGGCGCTCGCCCCGGGCCGTGAAAACAGATCGCTTCGGACTTCTCCAGCGCGACACGCAGCCCGAGGTGTCTTATCTGCGCTACGACTTGAGCTACCCCAGCAGTTACGCGACGGCTCGCCTCGACGTAGGAACTGCCAGATGCCACAACCAAGGTATCGTCGGCGTAACAAATGACCCTAACACCTATAGATAGAGATGTCTTAATGATGCAATTGTAGCCTATATTCCAAAGCAGGGGCCCCAGAACGGACCCTTGAGGTACACCACATGTGACTCGGTAGCTTCTCCAAGAATCCCTACCCGGGAACACAATTTTACGATCGCACAGGTACGATTCTACTAGCCTCTGGAGATATAACGGTATCCCATGATGTACTAAGCCTCGCAGAACAGCCTCGTGAGGAATGGTGTTGAAGGCGTTGGCGATGTCAAGGGACACCGCCAGTGCAACTCCACCCTGCTCCGTGGTCTCCTCGCTGATTTCTCGCACCTCTGCGATTGCGTCCACAGTAGACCGCGACCGCCGGAAGCCAAACTGAGCACTGTGCAGATCTGGTCCGATGGTTTCTAGATGTCTATTTATTCTTTTAGCCATGATCCGCTCCAAGATTTTGCCACCCTCATCCAACAATACGATTGGGCGGTAAGCAGAAGGGGATGTTTCGATTTTTCCGGGCTTCTTTAGCAGCACTAATTTCCCAGTCTTCCAGGCGGAGGGAAACTCTCCCTTCTGCATGATTTACGTCAACAAACTGCAGAACCTCCACGCCAATTCTTCGTCCTTAAGGGCGAGAGCCCACACCTTGCCATGAATGCCATCAGGGCCTGGAGCTGTGTTTTTAGCGGCGACCTTTGCCAGTGCTGCTTCTAATTCTTCAGGCGTCACGCGTATTGACTCTTCGCTTGGAATCGAGTACGGATGCGCTGGGGTAGGTGTACGCCCATTCCCACGTGGAAACAGGGTGGATACCACCGAGTCAAGAAGCGAAGGTTGCATGGTGGACGTCAGTGGCGGCGCCCGGGGTCGCAATTTGCTCATTACAAGTCGAAAGGGGCGGCCCCAGGGATCTTGTTGCAACGTGTTAAGAAACTCATTCCAAGCATTTTCTTTGGACCTTGCTATTGCTACCCTTAGATCCTTTTTTGCAGCTTGATAGTCTACGTATAGCCGTTCCTCTTCATCTTGACTGCGACGTGCTAGCGGTCGGCGCCTGTACCGCGTAAACATCCTCCGCGATCTCACACAGATTGATCGAAGACCAGCTAGTTCGTCAGACCACCAGTAAACTTTATCCCTCGGCCTCAAAATTCGTACGCGTCTCATTGACGCCTCTGATAGGTCTGCTAACGCTTTTGCATGCCACCGAACTTCACTTTCTATATCAGCATTAGTGCGGCTGGAACACCAGGACTTAACTATTGTCGCCTCTTCGAACACGACTCTATCCAACGACCTCAGCGACCATTTAGGGCCGATTTCAGACGGAATGAGGCTCTGCTCAGACGATCTAGCAGACGACAATGGAGGGATACGGAATTGGATGTATCTATGGTCCGACAGTGTTTCTACCTTTGTCATAACCTCCCAATCTTCAACGCGACGAGCAAGACAGGAACTCGCAAAAGTGACATCAACGATGGAGCCTCCCGCTCTGCGTACGCACGTGTGCTCGGAGCCTTTATTTAATACTGTCAAATTGTACATTGCGGCCCATCGTAACAAGGCCTGTCCTCGTCCACGGTCATCCAGCGTCCCCCACGCAGTCGACTTTGCGTTGAAGTCACCGGCGACAATTACCTCGTGGGGTCGGGCCCAATCTACCAGTGAGCCTATCTCGACTAAAAACCGCTCGAACTCGGCGAGTGTCTTGTTGGGTGAAAAGTAGGCACTTATTACTACCAGATTCTCCGAGACTCGGACGGCGACACACCCGCGACCCTTTAGGTGCGGTCCCGCAAGTGCCATCTGGTCCCCGTCGAGTATAACGGCTGCGAGGCCTTCCGTATCCACAATCCAATTTGAAGCGGTCCTCAGCTCTGAGATATATGGTTCTGACACCATTGCAACATTAATGGACCACTGTGCCATGCTTTGTGTCAGAAGATCCTGGGCATTGGCACAGTGGTTGAGGTTACATTGGAGGAACCGTACCGTGCTAGGCATTTACGATTTTATCTGTAAGCATTGCTGCCCCGTCCGGTGGGGCGGACCCGGTCGGAACCATGTTGTGCCGCGGCGTCTCTCTTCTAGCAACTTTGGCGCTAGGGGCCGGACATTTAGCGCTCCCTAGCCGATGGTCTGCTTTTCGGCCCGCTTCCGTGCAAAGGACGCACACGGGTTTGCCCTCGCAAGTCGCGGCCCGGTGGCCTGGTTGTGCGCAGCGGTAGCAGAGATTGCTACGATCAGCGCCAAACGTGCACCGGCTGGCTACGTGCCCGCTTTGAAGGCACCGGTAGCACCTAATTTCCTTGCGTTCCAGTAAGGTTACCCTTGCTGCGACCCAGCCTATGAGTAGTCGTCCCTCGGTGATTTTCTTGGCCGCAAGAATTGGACACCGAACCCAGGCTCCAAACAATCCAGTTCTGTCTGGCCGAACCTCACTCACTATTACTTGTTCGCGGTTGCAGCCCCCAATCTCCGCTATCGCCTTTTTGATATCGTCCGACGTTACAGAGTCATCGAGGCCAGCCACTCGTACCTCGGCACACTTCTCCGGCCTCGACACGCTCACCCCGCTAGCATAGATTTCTTTCAGTTTACTAGCAAGGGCATCGGCCTTGTCTCCACTGCGTGATCCGGGTAGCTCTAGTATCACCGCTCCCGTCGCCGCCCGCTTAAATTTGACGGCTTCTATGCCCAGATCACTTAGTTTAATTTTTTCCTTTGCCTCCCGTAGTACAGAGGCGTAGGTCTGTTCTTTTTCGGTGATTGTAAGCACAACGGCCGTGGATTTCGGGGCTCTCAGCTTTGCTCGTGGCCGTTGAGTAGTCGTAGCCGCGGGCTTTACGATGGCAGCGGTTGGGGTATTCTTGGCCTGTTTACGCTTACTTTGCACTGTTATCCACTCTTGCTCGCAGTTTGCCTCTGGGTTGCTCTGGGTTGGTGGAATCTGCGCACTTACTGCATCGGGTGCATTGTTAGCATCAGGTGCCCGCAGCTTCTTTCCTTTCCTAGATTTTCTCTTCTCCCCTATCGAGTGTTCTTCTATGCTCTTTGTCGTAGAGTCCTCAATTGGAATCGGATCCGCGGCTAATGGTGGCCGAATTTTCGGTTCCGCATTTAATCGAGGCTCCAGGTTTGCGAGTCTCGCGCTAAGACATTCGCCCATTTGCCTCATTAAACGACCTTCCAGCTCGGCTAAGAGTTGTGGTAGCTGCGAAGATGGTGAAGAAGTCCGTAATGGCTCTTTATGCACCGGTTTCCTTGAGCACTCTTGTATCAGGGTTCTCAACTCAGCCATTTCTTTTTGAAGTGCTTCCACCTGTCCACGAAGTCTCTCATTTTCGTTCCGGAGCGCCCTCGTTTCCTCGCTGACTGTACGGTCAGCTAGCTCTTCGGCGTCTCTACGGATCGAGGTTACCGCCTGTTTTAGCGCTGAGACAAAAGTGCCCTTCAGGTTACTCGAGTGTCGGGCGACTTTTTCCACTGCAGCGAGACTGGCCTCAATCCTCACCTTTGGATCAGCGTGACGTTCGGTTTGCGCTGTGCTTCCAGTTTTTGTTGGGGGACTGGGGGTCGCCTCTAGTAGTTCTGCTTCAACCCTCTTCTCCCGTTCTACTCGTTGGAGTTTACTTAATGCAGCCCGCGACTTTCTCGTCGAGTGAGGGGTTCCAGCGTCGCTAGAGCTGCATTCTTCCTTCCTTCTTTTCCGACGAAAAAATCGCGCCGGTCGCCCTTGTACATGTGGTGAGTCGATGGAGGTAAACGATACGTCAGCGCTGAGCATCTCACAGCTCGTCTCCAGGCTGGCCTCCATCACTTGTCGTCCGACATTTTTTCCTATGGCAGTAATGGCCTCAACTTCACGGTCTCCTGTGCTGTTATTTGGACTCAATATGGGTAGTGGAGTTCGCACCAACATAACTCTACAATCTTTGAGTGGGACGGGCGTACTCCGGTTAGACATCTCGCCTCCGTCCCTTGTATTCTCCTTCACATCACCACATCCTACCACTCTTCTCTCCTCATCCTTCTCTTCCTCATGAGTTTTGCCCCCCCCCAGAGTACGGTGGGGCTGAGCCATGGCATCGCCATGGGTGGGATTTAACCCACCTGGGGTAGTTAAACGTGTATTCGAACTCATGCTTGCTTTTATTTGACCAGGGGCCGCTCCCCTGTGGCCCTCTTTAAGACCCATGTACCGCAGCCGAGTGCCCGAGCTGTAGCGAGTCCTCGCCGTCACTCCGGAGGGAACCGGGGACGCGTTTTTTTTTTTTTTTTTTTTTTTTTTTTTTTTTTTTTTTTTTTTTTGTTTTTTGGCGCTAGGCATTGACCTGCCCGTCAACGACCTCAATTCCTCATAGAGGGGATTAGGTGTCCGACGCCACGCTCATCAGCGCCGAACGTTAGGGGATTTTTGTATCAAGGTTTCCTTCCTCTTGTTGCCCAATAAGGCCTCTCCTTCAATTGAACACAGAACAATCACAAGCTGAAGAGTATTCGAGCGTTCGCCGCTATACGCTGACTATATCGCCAAAAGGTATATCCAATAATTGCCGGTTCCGCCGGCTATCCATCGTTCCACTGCACTTTGGCCCAAGAACACAACAACAACACCAGATTTAATATTGGTTCTCCCGAGATTATTGTTGCACCCCGTAAGTTCGCGTGGCATGAAGCTACACCGCATCTAGCACGTTTCTTAGAAAAGAAAGAGTCGAGAGCAGATGAGGCCCGGAGTCAAGTACGCAGTAGCGCTATGAAGCAGACCCCTTCCCTGGCCGTCTCCGGCACACTCAAAAGAACACCAGTCGGGAACGTCAAATAAGTAAAAGTCCCTCAGTTTCACCTTTGAGATCAAATGATCTCTCCAGCTTGCTAAGGGCTCACGGAAATCTTTCCTCTGGGCGCTGATGCCCTCTCCAGAGACTAGCCTTCGAAGTGAAGGCCAGCCTATACCTCCTTATTTGCTTCCCCTTAACGACGGCATTGCTGCAGTCGTTCCAGGTACTAAGCCCCCCCGGCACGACAAGCCTAGGAGCCGCGGGTAAATTCGTCCGCGGAGGGGGGGAACCTAACCTAACCTTTTTTTTTTTTTTTTTTTTTTCCTGGGGAAACCCGATTACGGGCGCCCGCGCCTGGGCAAGTTGTTAAGTGGCGCGGGGAGTGTGGGGGTCAAGGCCGTAAAATACGATGACCCCATACCCACTAAAACCACCAGGGCCCACTGTTCGCTATTAGACGAGGGCGGGTAACAGCTAGGCCTAACCTAACCTAACCTTTTTTTTTTTTTTTTTTTACCTGGGGAAACCCGATTACGGGCGCCCGCGCCTGGGCAAGTTGTTAATTGGCGCGGGGAGTGTGGGGGTCAAGGCCGTAAAATACGATGACCCCATACCCACTAAAACCACCAGGGCCCACTGTTCGCTATTAGACGAGGGCGGGTAACAGCTAGGCCTTTTCACCGCGCCCCGTCTAGCGACTGCCGCTTTCGCGACTCTCTGTTACTCTCTCGACACCACACTAGTAATAAGCCCTTTTTTTTTTTTTTTTTTTTTTTTTTTTTTTTTTTTTTTTCCCTCTCCCTTTTTCTCCCTTTTGTTTTTTTTTTTTTTTTGTTAATTTTTTTTTTTTTTTACTTTTTTTTTTTTTTTTGATTTTTTTCTTTTTTTTTAACATTCTCGGGCTCTCTCCGCTTCCTCCTTGAGCCGCATCACCACGCCACAGAATCTTGTTAGGACGGTCCACTTGTCAAGGTCGTCCACCGCCTTCTTAATAACTTCAGGCAAGCCCAGGTCCGTCCCGAAGGCCGCAACCAGGTGGCGCCTCTCCTCCGCCCACGCCGGACAAGCCGCTAGAGTGTGCGCGGCATCATCGTTGTCCCCTTGGCAGTGGTGGCACGCAGGGGTCGATTCCCGTCTGATGCGGTGGAGGTATTTGCCAAAACAGCCATGGCCTGTTATGACCTGCACCAGACGAAAGGATAACGGGCCGCGCTTCTTCTCCAGCCACTTGGTTAGGACGGGCAATATGGCACTTATTGTATATCCGCCCATCTCTGCCCTGTCTAAGTTGGTTCTCCAGTCTTGTATCACGCGCTGGCAGGCATCCAGGCGCCAGGAGCGTATGGTCTCTGTGTCCGGTTCTCTCCCTGCTTCACGCGTATCAGCCCTGCGCCAATAGACGTCTGCCAGAGCGGTAGCCTCGAGGTGCCAGGGCGCGGAACCTGCGATCAAACACACGGCATCGTATGACACCGTGCGGTACGCTCGCGCAACCTTAATCGTCATTAGTTTTTGATAACGCCTCAGAAGCTGCTTGTTCTTGCGGGACAGCTTATCAGCCCATATTGGGCACCCGTACATAGCTTGCGACTTGACGACGCCGGAGTAGAGTCGACGACACCCCTCGCTCGGCCCGCCTAGATTTGGCATAATCCGGCTAAGAGCCATTGCAGTGGCGGTGAGCTTCGGGGCAAGTGCCGCAAAATGTGCTCTAAACGTCCACCGGGAATCTAGTACTAGGCCCAGATATTTCAGGGATTTTCCTACCTCGATGGACACTCCCGCAACGACGATGTGCGCACCAGTAAAGGAACGGCAACGGACTTTTCTTTTAAAAATAATTTATTAAAATGCACAGAGTGACAGCACTTAATTAAGAACTAAACAATAATCAACTTAACTTCTATATGCTTACCAATTTATACATTAAAAATTACTTACTAGGTATTCGCTGTTGCTGACACACAACCTACATTTGGTTTAGTGCTAGCAAAGCTTATATGGGTAGGGTTAGCACACTTAACTCCTCCCTCCCTAAGAGAGAAATTATCCGAAGGGGCTGAAGGTGACTTCGGAGAATTTCTTTTATTGCAAATATAATATAATTTAAACTTTAATACAATAACAAGTACTATTACTACCACTATTAAATAGAGAACTAATGTCCATACACTTATGTTATGTGTCACTACACTTTTCACAACTATTTCACTGTTAATGTTTCTAACATTATTTAAGATTTCTTTTACATCACTAAAATCCACGTTTGTTAAATCTATCCTTTTATCTAATGTTGCTATATCCTGTTGAAGTTCAGGAATCACTGCTAGTGACAACTGCATATTTACATCAGACACATTGCTTGATTCACCGAAAATCATTCTGCCAATTTGCATGCTGCAGCGCTGACTTGGCGTCACGATGTATGTCCCCAGTAGACTGAATCGATGTATGTCGTTTCTGCAGTGTTCCGTCAAAATTATTTTGTCTGCTGTGAATATCAGCCAGCTATTGTTCATAATCTTCTGGATTTTTAGCTTCTCAATTCGTATTTGATGTTGAAAACATAAACTGTAATTATTCTTTATTAACATTAATTCTTCTACACATGTTTCACTTCGTTACTAAAAGTTAACGGTAAATGTTCACAATAAAAAATATCTTTATACTCTTTACAAATTTTCTCAATCATATTCCTTTCTTCATCATTCATATGCTCCAATCTTAACTTCTTTAAATTATCATCTAATAATTTGTCAACCTGACAATGATTTAAAAAATTTAAATTTGTTCCTCGATCTGTATTTAAACAAGCCACATCAAACGGTTCTACTCTGAACGGTGCCGTCACAACTAATTTTTGTTCAGCCTCTGTAACATTTTGTATAATGGTTGATGCAAAACCATTTATACAGTTTACCAAAGCTGTAGGCATCCTAATCCCTTTTTGGAATTCTATGAAGTTCAAAATGGCATATCCATTTGTTAAATTAACTGGTAATGAAACTCTATACTCACAACGAGGCGGCAAAATATACGTTTCCCTCATAGGAGGTGAATAATTTATTGGTATTCGCGTATTTTTTGTAGACAAGACTAAGTTTTCCATGTCAACTGAAGCGCCTAAAGTTTGTAATAATTCGCTACCTATTAACCCGTCATACCTACTATCCACGCTGTATACATAAAATTTATGTTTTATCTGACTTTTAAAAATCTTAGGTAAATTTATATAAACCACTTCACTATGAACACTCGATGCGTGAGTACTAATTACTTCGAATGGCTCAACATGTTTATCTTTTTGAAAAAAAATATTAGCTAGGTCTGGGCTAATAAAAGACCTAGTGCTCCCCGTATCTATCATAAAAACGGCATTTAATTCAGGTATAACTATATGAGGTAAATTTAATTTTGTACAATTTATTTTTATTTTTTCGGTATCATTGAGGCTATCATAAAAAAATTTCCGATCTGTTCATGATTCGAACTAGTCGGGTTCGATTCAAAATTATATGAACATGATGGTTGCATATTATCTGTATCGGTAAAATTAACACGTCTTGAACTGGCTGTTCTCATTGTAACATCAGTATTAGAGGTCGATGGCATGGGTGACGTTTGATATTGCGATGCATTGTTCGTAGAATGCTGACGCTGCTGTGTCGACGACTGTCGAACTGGCGACCTTGATACTGTGTTATAATTATTGTAATGATTTTGATTATTTCTAGATTGCAATGAGTTATTAGTGGAATTTACTGGATTATTTCTATAATTTGAAACATTGGAATTCATCTGTACATCATTATTTGAAAAATTAAAATAACCTGATCGTCTCGGCTGAGAATTTCTATTTTGAAATGAATTAAAATTATTAAAATTAGGTCTAAAATTTTGATTCGACCTAGAATTTTTATTATCATAAACTGTTTGGAAATTTTCTTCTTCTAAAACAGTTTTTAAAGCATCTTCTAAAGTATTCACATTACGCAACCTTACCAACCTCACAAGATAAGCGGGTAAATTGAATAAGAAGACATTCAAAGCTACATTATTATATATTACTTGTTTAGCCTGTCTTATTTCCGAGTTAGTTACGGTACCATTTATCTTTGAGAATAAAATACTCCTTAAATGTTGAATACGGTGACAAAAATCTAAATAACTTTCGTTCCTATTCTTTTTTAAAGAATCTAGTTCCATAGCTAGACAATCTTCTGACCTTGGATCGCCAAAGTGTTGGCTTAATAACAATTTCAGATCTTCCCAAGTATCTATTTGTTCCCTCTCTCCAACTAAATTCGCGGCGTCCCCGGATAATCTACTAGTAATTACATGAAACAGATATTCATTTTGCAAATTGCCACCTTGAAATGTCTGTAAAATGTATTCGCATTTCTTAATGAATAATGGTAATAATCTAGAATCACCATCAAAAACAGGAATAATTTTTACCATTTCTACAGGTACTCTTACTATATTTTCCATTTTGAGGTAAAAAAAAAAAATACGTATATTTTAATAATAATAATAATAAAAAAATAAATAATAATAATTGTTTAATCCTAACTTCTAAAAATTTATTAACAAAATTTAGATTGTTTAATAAAAATATTTTTCCGGCGTTTTCTAATCCGAAATATTTACGTATAATTAATACAAGAGGAAAACAAAGAAAGTCACGGGAAGTGAAAAGTTTTACTCACAGTCCTGTAATCTTGCCCATGCTCCTCCGGGATACTGCTAGTTCTTGGCTGCTCCTCCACCGATGCCTTGATGTCCTTGACTTATTTATTTGTTCGGCGATCTCCGTTAAAACGTTAAAACGTACGTTACCCGGCAAATATTAACACTATTTCACAATGAAACACGTATAAGTTATTCCCGGCAACTATGGAGATCCTACCGGCTGCGCCAGTAAAGGAACGGCAACGGACTTTTCTTTTAAAAATAATTTATTAAAATGCACAGAGTGACAGCACTTAATTAAGAACTAAACAATAATCAACTTAACTTCTATATGCTTACCAATTTATACATTAAAAATTACTTACTAGGTATTCGCTGTTGCTGACACACAACCTACATTTGGTTTAGTGCTAGCAAAGCTTATATGGGTAGGGTTAGCACACTTAACTCACCCGCTGGAGGCGCTCGCCCCGGGCCGTGAAAACAGATCGCTTCGGACTTCTCCAGCGCGACACGCAGCCCGAGGTGTCTTATCTGCGCTACGACTTGAGCTACCCCAGCAGTTACGCGACGGCTCGCCTCGACGTAGGAACTGCCAGATGCCACAACCAAGGTATCGTCGGCGTAACAAATGACCCTAACACCTATAGACAGAGATGTCTTAATGATGCAATTGTAGCCTATATTCCAAAGCAGGGGCCCCAGAACGGACCCTTGAGGTACACCACATGTGACTCGGTAGCTTCTCCAAGAATCCCTACCCGGGAACACAATTTTACGATCGCACAGGTACGATTCTACTAGCCTCTGGAGATATAACGGTATCCCATGATGTACTAAGCCTCGCAGAACAGCCTCGTGAGGAATGGTGTTGAAGGCGTTGGCGATGTCAAGGGACACCGCCAGTACAACTCCACCCTGCTCCGTGGTCTCCTCGCTGATTTCTCGCACCTCTGCGATTGCGTCCACAGTAGACCGCGACCGCCGGAAGCCAAACTGAGCACTGTGCAGATCTGGTCCGATGGTTTCTAGATGTCTATTTATTCTTTTAGCCATGATCCGCTCCAAGATTTTGCCACCCTCATCCAACAATACGATTGGGCGGTAAGCAGAAGGGGATGTTTCGATTTTTCCGGGCTTCTTTAGCAGCACTAATTTCCCAGTCTTCCAGGCGGAGGGAAACTCTCCCTTCTGCATGATTTGCGTCAACAAACTGCAGAACCTCCACGCCAATTCTTCGTCCTTAAGGGCGAGAGCCCACACCTTGCCATGAATGCCATCAGGGCCTGGAGCTGTGTTTTTAGCGGCGACCTTTGCCAATGCTGCTTCTAATTCTTCAGGCGTCACGCGTATTGACTCTTCGCTTGGAATCGAGTACGGATGCGCTGGGGTAGGTGTACGCCCATTCCCACGTGGAAACAGGGTGGATACCACCGAGTCAAGAAGCGAAGGTTGCATGGTGGACGTCAGTGGCGGCGCCCGGGGTCGCAATTTGCTCATTACAAGTCGAAAGGGGCGACCCCAGGGATCTTGTTGCAACGTGTTAAGAAACTCATTCCAAGCATTTTCTTTGGACCTTGCTATTGCTACCCTTAGATCCTTTTTTGCAGCTTGATAGTCTACGTATAGCCGTTCCTCTTCATCTTGACTGCGACGTGCTAGCGGTCGGCGCCTGTACCGCGTAAACATCCTCCGCGATCTCACACAGATTGATCGAAGACCAGCTAGTTCGTCAGACCACCAGTAAACTTTATCCCTCGGCCTCAAAATTCGTACGCGTCTCATTGACGCCTCTGATAGGTCTGCTAACGCTTTTGCATGCCACCGAACTTCACTTTCTATATCAGCATTAGTGCGGCTGGAACACCAGGACTTAACTATTGTCGCCTCTTCGAACACGACTCTATCCAACGACCTCAGCGACCATTTAGGGCCGATTTCAGACGGAATGAGACTCTGCTCAGCCGATCTAGCAGACGACAATGGAGGGATACGGAATTGGATGTATCTATGGTCCGACAGTGTTTCTACCTTTGTCATAACCTCCCAATCTTCAACGCGACGAGCAAGACAGGAACTCGCAAAAGTGACATCAACGATAGAGCCTCCCGCTCTGCGTACGCACGTGTGCTCGGAGCCTTTATTTAATACTGTCAAATTGTACATTGCGGCCCATCGTAACAAGGCCTGTCCTCGTCCACGGTCATCCAGCGTCCCCCACGCAGTCGACTTTGCGTTGAAGTCACCGGCGACAATTACCTCGTGGGGTCGGGCCCAATCTACCAGTGAGCCTATCTCGACTAAAAACCGCTCGAACTCGGCGAGTGTCTTGTTGGGTGAAAAGTAGGCGCTTATTACTACCAGATTCTCCGAGACTCGGACGGCGACACACCCGCGACCCTTTAGGTGCGGTCCCGCAAGTGCCATCTGGTCCCCGTCGAGTATAACGGCTGCGAGGCCTTCCGTATCCACAATCCAATTTGAAGCGGTCCTCAGCTCTGAGATATATGGTTCTGACACCATTGCAACATTAATGGACCACTGTGCCATGCTTTGTGTCAGAAGATCCTGGGCATTGGCACAGTGGTTGAGGTTACATTGGAGGAACCGTACCGTGCTAGGCATTTACGATTTTATCTGTAAGCATTGCTGCCCCGTCCGGTGGGGCGGACCCGGTCGGAACCATGTTGTGCCGCGGCGTCTCTCTTCTAGCAACTTTGGCGCTAGGGGCCGGACATTTAGCGCTCCCTAGCCGATGGTCTGCCTTTCGGCCCGCTTCCGTGCAAAGGACGCACACGGGTTTGCCCTCGCAAGTCGCGGCCCGGTGGCCTGGTTGTGCGCAGCGGTAGCAGAGATTGCTACGATCAGCGCCAAACGTGCACCGGCTGGCTACGTGCCCACTTTGAAGGCACCGGTAGCACCTTATTTCCTTGCGTTCCAGTAAGGTTACCCTTGCTGCGACCCAGCCTATGAGTAGTCGTCCCTCGGTGATTTTCTTGGCCGCAAGAATTGGACACCGAACCCAGGCTCCAAACAATCCAGTTCTGTCTGGCCGAACCTCACTCACTATTACTTGTTCGCGGTTGCAGCCCCCAATCTCCGCTATCGCCTTTTTGATATCGTCCGACGTTACAGAGTCATCGAGGCCGGCCACTCGTACCTCGGCACACTTCTCCGGCCTCGACACGCTCACCCCGCTAGCATAGATTTCTTTCAGTTTACTAGCAAGGGCATCGGCCTTGTCTCCACTGCGTGATCCGGGTAGCTCTAGTATCACCGCTCCCGTCGCCGCCCGCTTAAATTTGACGGCTTCTATGCCCAAATCACTTAGTTTAATTTTTTCCTTTGCCTCCCGTAATACAGAGGCGTAGGTCTGTTCTTTTTCGGTGATTGTAAGCACAACGGCCGTGGATCTCGGGGCTCTCAGCTTTGCTCGTGGCCGTTGAGTAGTCGTAGCCGCGGGCTTTACGATGGCAGCGGTTGGGGTATTCTTGGCCTGTTTACGCTTACTTTGCACTGTTATCCACTCTTGCTCGCAGTTTGCCTCTGGGTTGCTCTGGGTTGGTGGGATCTGCGCACTTACTGCATCGGGTGCATTGTTAGCATCAGGTGCCCGCAGCTTCTTTCCTTTCCTAGATTTTCTCTTCTCCCCTATCGAGTGTTCTTCTATGCTCTTTGTCGTAGAGTCCTCAATTGGAATCGGATCCGCGGCTAATGGTGGCCGAATTTTCGGTTCCGCATTTAATCGAGGCTCCAGGTTTGCGAGTCTCGCGCTAAGACATTCGCCCATTTGCCTCATTAAACGACCTTCCAGCTCGGCTAAGAGTTGTGGTAGCTGCGAAGATGGTGAAGAAGTCCGTAATGGCTCTTTATGCACCGGTTTCCTTGAGCACTCTTGTATCAGGGTTCTCAACTCAGCCATTTCTTTTTGAAGTGCTTCCACCTGTCCACGAAGTCTCTCATTTTCGTTCCGGAGCGCCCTCGTTTCCTCGCTGACTGTACGGTCAGCTAGCTCTTCGGCGTCTCTACGGATCGAGGTTACCGCCTGTTTTAGCGCTGAGACAAAAGTGCCCTTCAGGTTACTCGAGTGTCGGGCGACTTTTTCCACTGCAGCGAGACTGGCCTCAATCCTCACCTTTGGATCAGCGTGACGTTCGGTTTGCGCTGTGCTTCCAGTTTTTGTTGGGGGACTGGGGGTCGCCTCTAGTAGTTCTGCTTCAACCCTCTTCTCCCGTTCTACTCGTTGGAGTTTACTTAATGCAGCCCGCGACTTTCTCGTCGAGTGAGGGGTTCCAGCGTCGCTAGAGCTGCATTCTTCCTTCCTTCTTTTCCGACGAAAAAATCGCGCCGGTCGCCCTTGTACATGTGGTGAGTTGATGGAGGTAAACGATACGTCAGCGCTGAGCATCTCACAGCTCGTCTCCAGGCTGGCCTCCATCACTTGTCGTCCGACATTTTTTCCTATGGCAGTAATGGCCTCAACTTCACGGTCTCCTGTGCTGTTATTTGGACTCAATATGGGTAGTGGAGTTCGCACCAGCATAACTCTACAATCTTTGAGTGGGACGGGCGTACTCCGGTTAGACATCTCGCCTCCGTCCCTTGTGTTCTCCTTCACATCACCACATCCTACCACTCTTCTCTCCTCATCCTTCTCTTCCTCATGAGTTTTGCCCCCCCCCAGAGTACGGTGGGGCTGAGCCATGGCATCGCCATGGGTGGGATTTAACCCACCTGGGGTAGTTAAACGTGTATTCGAACTCATGCTTGCTTTTATTTGACCAGGGGCCGCTCCCCTGTGGCCCTCTTTAAGACCCATGTACCGCAGCCGAGTGCCCGAGCTGTAGCGAGTCCTCGCCGTCACTCCGGAGGGAACCGGGGACGCGTTTTTTTTTTTTTTTTTTTTTTGTTTTTTGGCGCTAGGCATTGACCTGCCCGTCAACGACCTCAATTCCTCATAGAGGGGATTAGGTGTCCGACGCCACGCTCATCAGCGCCGAACGTTAGGGGATTTTTGTATCAAGGTTTCCTTCCTCTTGTTGCCCAATAAGGCCTCTCCTTCAATTGAACACAGAACAATCACAAGCTGAAGAGTATTCGAGCGTTCGCCGCTATACGCTGACTATATCGCCAAAAGGTATATCCAATAATTGCCGGTTCCGCTGGCTATCCATCGTTCCACTGCACTTTGGCCCAAGAAGACAACAACAACACCAGATTTAATATTGGTTCTCCCGAGATTATTGTTTGCACCCCGCAAGTTCGCGTGGCATGTAGCTACACCGCATCTAGCACGTTTCTTAGAAAAGAAAGAGTCGAGAGCAGATGAGGCCCAGAGTCAAGAACGCAGTAGCGCTATGAAGCAGACCCCCTCCCTGGCCGCCTCCGGCACACTCCAAAGAACACCAATCGGGAACGTCGAATAAGTAAAAGTCCCTCAGTTTCACCTTTGAGATCAAATGATCTCTCCAGCTTGCTAAGGGCTCACGGAAATCTTTTCCGCTGGGCGCTGATGCCCTCTCCAGAGACTAGCCTTCGAAGTGAAGGCCAGCCTATACCTCCTTATTTGCTTCCCCTTTACGACGGCATTGCTGCAATCGTTCCAGGTACTAAGCCCCCCCGGCACGACAAGCCTAGGAGCCGCGGGTAAATTCGTCCGCGGAGGGGGGGAACCTAACCTAACCTAACCTAACCTAACCTAACCTCGTCGTATTCGTACATTTTATAATTGACACGGCTACTACCCTATTGGGAGTAGCCTTAGATTAAGTATAGTTTAAGATAATTATTGTTTAAAAGAATATTACTAAAATTGACACGGCTACTACCCTATTGGGAGTAGACCTTAGGCTAAATTATTTAATTTCACGTGACAATCCTAATAGGCGAAATGTTGGGCATTCGCACTCCACCCAAATGCAAACAAACGGCACCTGCTATCAGGCGCAGTATAGATAAGTGGGAGGCGGCCTCCAGCCGGGCCCCTGAGGCAGCAAAAGAAGATCCTCTGGCTGGGGCGGGAGGAGCAGGTAAGTCTCCTGCTCCCGCTCAAGCCAGGGAAAGAGAAGCAAAAAATTGCTACCTCAAGGCAATGGCCCACTTGGCGGAGTCCCGCAATATCAAAACAGAAATAAAGATAGGGGTACAGTCAGCTGTGAAGCGGCTGTACCAACTCATAAAGGAAGCCGAAGTGGAGCTGGCGGGAGGCCCAACAAAAACTTCAACAAAAACTTCAACAAAAATGACAGAAGGAAAAGACAAAGAAACCGAAATATACAACAGATTAGAAACGCAAATTGAAAGACTGGAGGCAGAAAATAGTAAGTTGGAGAAATTTAGGAAAGACATAGAGGATTTGGCAAAAAAGAAAGATGAAGGTATCCTGACTGAGATTAGAAAAGAGTTCGAGGAGAAAGAAATGAAAGAAAAAGAAAGGCAAAACATATGGGAAATGCAAATGAAGTCATACGCAGAAGCGACAAAAGAAAATCTCAGTCAGGGAAAAAACAGCACAGAGGGCCCGGGTCACAAACCTGCACTGCACTCTGTCGTGGTGGCGCCGAAAAACGCGACCGACACGGCAGAGGAAACGGTGCAGAACATCCGGCACTTGCTCAACGCGAAGGAGGAAGGTTGGCAAGTGCAAAAAATAAGAAAAGCGAGAGATGGAAAGGTAGTGGTGGGTTGCAGGACAGAGGAAGAGAGAAGAAAACTTAAAGAAAAACTGAGTAGAGAGATGGAGGTAAAAGACACATCAAACAAAAACCCTCTCGTGAAAATAACAAATTTACTGACCTGCAACACCACCGAGGATATTGCCCGGGCCCTAAAGAACCAGAACAAACACGTGACTGCGCACCTGGAGGAACGAGAACTAAACATAGTGGAAAAGTACAGAAGGAAGGCAAGAAACCCTCTGGAGAGCCACGTGGTCCTGCAGGTCACGCCTAAACTCTGGCAAGCTCTGACATCGGCTGGCAGAATACACGTGGACCTGCAGAGGGTTTGGGTAGAGGACCAATCCCCTCTGGTCCAATGTACGATGTGCCTGGGGTATGGGCATACCCGCAGACTCTGTAAAAAAGAGACAGAGGTGTGCAGTCACTGTGGAGGAGCCCACATGAGGGCCGATTGCCAGATCCTCGGGGAAGGGAAGCCTCCCAGCTGCGTTAACTGCAAAGATATCAAGGGAAGAGACGCAGAGCACGGAGCCTTCAGCCAGAGCTGCCCAACCCGACAGGGGTGGGACAAAGCGGCGAGGCTGAGCTACGCGTATTGTTAAAAAGCCGAGGGCGCAAACAATATCAGAGACGACAAAGCGACCCGCAAAACAAAAAACGCAGACTGGGAGGAATCCACGCGTACAGAAAAGGGCAGTGCATGGAACTTCAAAGAACCGGTGCAGCTGCTGACACAGAAATTCCTCCCGCCTAAAAATCTTGAGTTCGATGATGACATCAACCAAATATTAAGGAGAGCGGAAGAGGAAAAGACTTGCAGCTCACGGGGTAAAAGCCCTGATGAAGTGCCAATAACAAGGGCGGAGCTCATCAGTGCCGCTGGAAGATCCAAACCGAGGAAGGTCCCGGGTGCCGAAGGACTCGCTGTGAATACCTGCTGCGTAGCTATTACGGCGAACCCGGAGGTTGCCCTGGCCATCTATACACACCTAATTAGAGAATGCCTCATCTTTGACTCCTCCAGGTGCGACCTGGAGCGGATTACAGGCGTGGCAATCAATCTTGGGGGACTGCCCGACACGCTGACTTGCAACGGATCGCAGCTGGAGGACTGTAGTTCAAAAATTACAGAAAGGAAATTAATGAAAGAAAGGCCGGGGCGGGGACCGCGAGGCGGCCGGCGCCCACTTGCTAATGGGTATTATGATGATACTTACGGAGAAGTAAAGGCCGCCCGCCTCGCGGGCCACGTCTCAGGATAGAAATGAGAAGAAAATTAGATAAGTTGAAATATTGTAAAGAAATAAAGTTGTAATTGAATCTTGATCTGTGCAAAACCTAATAAAAATTACTACTGTGTTGTCAATTATTAAGAGGACGGATGCGAGAAAGGAAGGAAGTTTAGCTTAGCCAACGGCCCCGGCGATAAATTAGCCGGGGGAGGTAGGCCTATTAGGTGCAAAAAAAAAAAAAAAAAAAAAAAAAAAAAAAAAACTAACCTAACCTAACCTAACCGTCGAAGACGTAATAGATAATCATCGACGTCTTACGTCGTTGTTGCCATGTAACAATATCGCGTTTGTATAACATCTATTTTCCATCTGGCGCCATCTATTATCATGACCCCAAAACATTTTAACTATATCCTATATCTATATTGACTACCGTTCTATTGGCGTACCAATTAGTTTTAGTTCGTATTGGCTATTAGAATTTCAGTTTTATAAATTGACCCGTATATTGTTGCAATCAAGCTAGCTTTAATCTTAAGTATATCACTGACCTAATTATTGACTGTCCTCTTTCTTTTGGGTGAAGGCACTAGTTGTAAGCACTGTTGTAAGCACTTATTAAGTTTGACACGGCTATCACCCTATTGGGGATAGACCCTAGCATAGCATAGTATAAGTAACTGACCGCTTTTAGAACCAAAATATCTTAATCTTATAAAAATAACTTATGACCAACGTATATTAATTAATTTATTACCCTTTTGGGAATAGATTATAGTTTTAAGTATATTCAATTGATTTTATTATATTGACGACCTACGGCCTACGAGACCCCAACCGATAATAAATAGGACGCGCAGGGTATGTTCGGCATACGAACACCAGTCAAGATGCCAGCCACCGCCCCAAGCTCTGCGGAGAGAGAGAGTCAGCCGGATGCGGCCCCTGTACAGCCGCCCGCCCTCGCTTCGATCTCCGTGGTCAGAAAAAGTATTGGAGAGATAGAGGCGTCTATGACGCAAGCTGGGGAAAGTGGGAAAAGGGGCAGAATCTATAAGACAAGGGCCACAGAAGCATTAGCCCTTCAACAGAGCGCGCTACCGCAGCTTGATGCTGCGAGGAATCTAAAGGGCGAAATTAAGGCAGCTGTAACGACCTCAGTCAAGAGGCTGTGCGAGTTGGTTCGCGAAGGGGAGAATCAGGACAGGCAAGGAAAGGAGAAAAGAAAAGAGGAACAACCCGTGTATATATCAAACACCCAGGAACCCTTCAATTCGGATAAGCTTGGGGAACAGCTCAAGAAAATGGAGAAGGGAATATTAAAGACAATGGAGGCAAACGCAAAAAAGTTAGAAGAGTTGAGAGAGGAAATTAGTAAGAACAGTGATGTAAGTCAGGAGGGGACGAGGAAGAGTAAAAGGCAATCAAAAGAAATTAAGGAAATAAAGCTGATGATGGAGTAACAGATAGAAAAAGCAGATGATCCTTGGAGTCACGATCGACAACAAACTCACGTTCTGTCAACATGTGAACCAAGTGACAAAAAAGGCTATCGGTATCTACAAACAGGTCGTAAAAGCAACAAAGGTCGGGTGGGGACTAGGCCCCGAGGTAGTGAGAACGATATACGTAGCAGTGGTGGAGCCGGTCATTTTGTACGCGGCCAGCGTCTGGGCGTCCGCCGCGGACAAAGTTCATATTAAAAAGCGACTCAACTCTGTCCAGCGAGGGTTCGCGGCCAAAATATGTAGGGCATATCGCACCGCATCGTTGAACTCGGTGATACTGCTTGCGGGGCTGCTCCCAATCGACCTGCGTGTAAAGGAGAATGCAAGACTATACGAGATAAAGAGAGGTCTTGCAGTACCTGACGACCTGAAAGGAGTTAAATCACGGCAAACGCGGAAACCGTCGCACAAATATTCACCGACGGAAGCAAAATGGAGGACTTGGTCGGTGCTGCTTTTTCCTGTTGGAAGAGCGGTACCGAAACTAAATGCCAAAAACTGAGGCTTTCGTCGTACTGCACGGCTTTCCAAGCAGAGGCGTTGGCTATGGCAGCAGCCACAAGGCATATAAGGGGTAGCACTGAACGAGATTACGCTATCTACTCCGACTCCAGGTCGGTGCTGGAGTCGGTGGTAAGCGGGAGGTCGTTGCACCCCTTGATCGTGGAGACCAGGCGGTTCAAATAAATAAAAAAATAGTCAAGCTATACTGGATCAAGGCGCACTGCGGCCTTCAAGGCAATGAGAGGGCAGATGAGTTGGCCAGGGAGGCTGCACTGCGACTTAAAACTAGACCTCAATATGATAATATAATAGCGAAAATATAATAGCGAAAACTCCGTGTAAACTCAATAAGAATGTGGCAGACTAGATATGCTGAGGGTACCCAAGCATCTGTAACAAAACTTTTCTTTCCACACGTGGATTTAGCATATAGGTTTGTTAAATATAGGAGGCCTGTTCCGGGACTCGTGCAGGTGGTGACGGGTCACGCACCATTTGCTAGCTACCTAAATAGGTTTAATCTTAAACCAGATCCGACATGCGCCTGTGACGGGATCACGGATCAGACCTCTTTACGACATTATATATACGTACTTATATTCTTAATTTTACACTTCCTCATACCTAAGGACATCCAACTGGCGAGACGCATTCGCGGCGAGCGTACTTTTAATTTTGCGTAGCCGCTACTAAATAATAATATTATATTATTATTACAACAAAAGGCCCTTTTCAGGGCCGCATATAATTCAAATGATGTGCTTCACAGACAGACATCACGTATCGAACGAATAAAACGAACGTTATACAAAATCAAAAAGCTTTTAAAGCATTACTGGAATTAACGTAACGTATATCAAAAATATAAAATAAAAATCATTAATTTATTGAATTTATTAAATAAATAATTATTTTCGCGAACGATAAAACGTAAATTAGGCAGGCGCCTATCGCTCTGTGTCTCTATGATATTTTCTATTATGGCGTCAGCATATTACATTTTCGACTTCAAAGGCAAATGCTGACAACAATATTTGCGAGCCACCTGTTTCACTGTTTCTTAGAAAACAATTGCACAATAATGACTTTCTATTATATGTATTTATGGCACCACTTCAGGAATTTATGACTCTTGTTGACGCGTGCTGTAGCTCGGTGTGTGTACCAGGTGTAAATTTTTTTTTGTTGAGTTAATTGTTAAATGTGTTAAATATTTGCGGAGATTTGTTTTTTTCTGTTATTGCGTATTGTTTTCAATTCATGCGTATCGAATTATTGGAGGTTTTACTTTGCTGGTTTTTATTTTGCTTCTTTATGTACATAGTTATTATAGTTATTTATTTATTTATACATAGGTACATAAAAAAAATTAAGAACTAATCTCTCCCCGCCTCCTCACCCCTCTGCCCCTTAATATACATGGGCCTAGCTGTCCGAAGTCTAAATAATAATATATTTCTATAATCTTGAATTATATTATAATAATATAATTCAAGATTTTACCAGGAAGTGACGGCATAGTAAGAGTGAGTAACTTCAGATGTAAAGGCAACACATTGAAAAGAACAGTATCAGGTATTGATTTTACCAAAGGAGAAAGGAATAACAACAGTCCACTATTCGAAAGGTATATTTCTGTTTCTTATTTATTATAAGCCACTCGTCGTGTATTGGGAAATAAGAAAGTGGCCAAGTTGAGGTCTATTTACAGATTAAAATTATTAGCCTAGTCTTCCTCGTGCAACGAGAACAATTTCGCCACCTCGAACAAGTCTTCGAACTCGCCCCGCGCCAGAACCTGTCGCGCGACGTGCATTCTGTTGAAGAGATTCCACAGAAGGACGCCCACGACGCGGCTCTCGCGGAGATAGAACACCACGCCGCGCTCGTACCGCACGCCGCCGTCCGCTCCCGCCGCCGCGCCCTCCGCTCGCGCCTCCGCGCCGTCCGCCGTCGTCGCCGCTCCCTTCGCTTCGCGCACGGCGTCCTCGCAGAACACCGCGACGGTCGGCAGCTTCGAATCGATCTCACCTATCGCCTGAAAACGAAACCTCGATGAGCCGGCGGCCGAAACGCGAGCGGGGCCGTCGCGTCCGCCGAGCGTCACCTCGTATCCGAGCTCGGGGCCGAGGTCGCTCCAGAACATGCTCCGGTGCTCGTAGGCGCGCGGCCGGCGCCCGCCCGCCATGTTCTCGCCGGCGAGGCGGCCCGACGCCACCGCGTGATCGTGGCGGTCGAGACGCCGCCGGCCCAGAGCCGCGTCGTAGTAGCAGGCCGAGTCGCCGGCCGCCCAGAGGCCCGACCGCGCCGCCAACTCCGCGTTCACCACGAGGCCGCCGAGCGTCGGATGCGTCTCGAGCCGAGAGGCGCTCGCCAGGCGCTCCACGTCGGGCTCCGTGCCCGCGCACTCGACCACCGCGTCCACCTCGAGGGAGCCGCCGGCCGCCGTCGCCAGGCGCACTCGGTCGCCCGACGCCGTCGCGCCGACGACCTCCAGGCCCGGCGCCGCCTCCACGCCGAGCGCCGCCAGCGCCCGCGCCGCCTCCGCCGCGAGATTCGGCGGCAGCGACGTCTGCAGCGGCGCACTCTCGCGGTACACGTGCACGACTCGCGCGCGCTCGGCCAGCGCCGCCGCCAACTCGGCGCCCGGCGGCCCGCCGCCGATCACCGCCACCGTGCGCCGGCCGCCGTCGAGGAGGCGCGCGAGGGCCGCGACGTCGTCGACGGAGCCGAGCGCGAGGGAGCGACCGGCGGCGGCGGCGTCCCGCAGCGCGCCGATCCGCTTCGGGCGGCCGCCGCTCGCCACCAGGCACTCGTCGTACGTGAGCTCGGCGCGCTCGCCGGCGGCGCTCTCCAGCACGGCGGTCCGTTCGGCGGGGTCGAGGGCGACGACCCGCCAGCCCAGAGCGAGGCCGGCGCCCGGCGCCGCGTCGCGGAGGCGCTCCGGCGGCGTGTAGAAAGCGAGCGGCTCGTAGAGGAGGGATCGCCGTCTGCCGTTCCACTGGCGGAAGGTGAGACGCTCGGGGGTCAGCGCGCGCTCGGCGAGGTCGGGCTCGCGCCATATCTCCTTGGTGAGCGGCGGGCGCATGTAGGGCGGCGCCCGCTCGGGCGACACGAGCAGCACCTGCGCGTCGGGACGAGCGCTGCGAAGGGCGCGCATGGCGGCGAAGGCGGCCGTGCCGCCGCCCACGAGCAGGAACTGCGCGTGCGCCGGCAGCTGATCACCGCGCTCCGGCGAACACGAAGGTCGCGCTTCCGACTCGCCACTTTCTGAAAACGAGACCGAAGAAAAAGGCATATCACTTTTGTAAACAACTTCCTTCCTCTCCTTCACCTTCACCTTTATCTCACGGACTGACCTGTACTCGTCTGCGACAACTTATCTTCTCTATCGTGTGTTCTCTTCCGATACAAATAAATCTGTGAATTAGAAAAATTACTTTAAAAGGAAATGCAAATGGCAATTTATAGAAAAAGTACTTAAATATTATAAAGTGACTCACTCCAGCGAGAGAGGCGGTGAAGGTGATGGCCGTGATGAACGTGAAGGCGCGGTTGGAGCGCGAGGGAGGAGGCGGCGGCGTCGGAGGGGGTGGGGCGTGTCTAACGTCTTCTGTCCCCGGTCTCACATTCTTTGTACTCGCATCGCTGACTACTGTCTAAAAAGATTGAAGACAACAAATATAACCCATCCAAAAATTTATGTCTTATAATATATTTTTAAACATTATAAATGGCTGCAAATACCGTTCTATATTTCTTCAATTTCCTCGTAGGCTTGTAATAAAAATTCAATCGACAATAATAAATAACAAATATATAAAACACACTACAATAGCAAAATTTGTTGTTAACTTTACTTACCGTGTCAGACTTTACACTTGAGTGAACCGATAGTTGTGAACCTGCCAAATGAAATACATACATTTTAGATCATACAAGACATTCAGTTCAGAGTAATTTAATTATTACAGTTTCCACATGCTATTTTGCTCAATGACTTGGTTGAAATGACAATTTTCTCTTATTCTTAACCTGACACTGCCTAAAGCATTTTGAAAAGACAGAGGCAGATGAAAACAAGATGTGCAACATTTTCTTTCAACCAAACCAGCCAAACTTGCTTAATTATGGAGTGATTATAAGCATTATTTTGATGAAAGACCACATCCATTTATTAATCAATTCCAACAAAGCAAAAGGTAGCCAATATAGCCAAAGAGATATAACTATGATCTCTAAAGCAAAAAAGCTTTCTTCCTGACCATATATTTCATATATGGTCGTTTCGTATATTATTAGTTATGGATAGGTAGATTTGGGAATATAACTTTAATTTTTTAATGTTTTTATCTAGAATAATTGGTGTGGGAGTTATTTGGAATTCTATTGTATTAGTAATTACTGTTAAGATAGAAAAATGTAGTGAAATAAATAATAATAATAAATATTAAAACTTACTAGATACATAATAATAGCATTGCACTATATTATAATATTCTAAGGTTGCCAGAATGTTTTCCTGTGATAAATGATCTGGTAGTTTTTTTTTTCATAGGACATTATTTGTCTGATACTCATATCATAAATAAATTATAATAAGTATTGATACTTATAGACAGATTTTTTCAAAACAATTTAATCTAAAAAATGATTTCCTTCTGTAATTAAATATCTAGATATCTAGGAAATATTCTGAACTGCCCTAAAAGTTTTTTAATCTTTAAACAATGTTTGGTTAGTAACAAAAGTATTATTTAAAAATTATACTTACCAAAAAGTTTTAAAAAATCATTACGTCGCAGCATTTTACCCTCAACACAAATTAAAGATATTGCTCTTAACATTTTGATTTAATATTTAACAAGACACTAATTTGTGCTAAAATTACAGGTTGGAATTATTACAGTATACTACATCGATGTACAGATAATAACTTAATGAAATCGTATACAGTTCAAGATTTTATTAATATAACTTAGACGGAGATAAGATCGATAAAGTATTTTACAAATTACATGTTAAACTACAAGCAATTGTATATTGTGATTGTCAATATTCCAAAACCCAATTTAAGTATTCAATATTTTTAAATTTTACACAGATTACGCGGAAGTAATAAATGGTCACAATAACTATTCACAGGTAATAAAAAAACAAAGAGTATACTATTCTAGTAGCCGTATTTAGAGCCAGATAGTAACAAAAAGTACAGTACAGAACCGTGTTAAAAATAATATATCATTCTCTTATTTTTTCCGTTAATGCGACATGTAATTTCCACGTATTTTTTAATGAGGGTCGTAAATACGTGACGGCAGGTGGGAAATCCTCAAAAGATTCTGCAAAGCCGTGATGCGCCATAAAGAAGAGGCGGCCTCTCCGCCTCTTCTTTATCAGGGAAGTCGATCCCGCAGCTCATCCACGTCTCCATAGGAGGCCACCTCCTACGGCGGCTTCGCCATTGCACTGTGCAACCCCGTGTGTAATCCTGGGCACGCAGTCGCTTCAGCGGGTAACAGGGGCTCATGCGTCTAAAAGAAGGTATGCGTAAGAAGGTATCCCTGCAAGCATTGTACCCTGCCTCCCCAGCCTCATTAAACAAGGCGAATTGGCCGATGTGAATGGTCCTTAGTGAGCCAAGGTCCATTCGACATCATTCATGACCGAGTACAGAGAGGACCATCAGAGGACCGTGAGTTTTAACAGCTGATCGCGTGACTGGATGCACACAAGGCTAAGCTGTCACCGTGTCCTGCCTCGGGCGATTGTTGGTGGCGGCGTGGGGTTCTAGTGGGTATGCACATTGGTGAGTACCGCCTTCACCACCAAGCAACCGTGCCGTGGGAGGGTATGCGTAACGCATTTCCCCTCGAAAAAAAAAAGTTTGTCCATCGCTGTCGCCGGGGGATGTAACCGAGAATAAAAAGTTATTGAAGGACGAGTTTGAGACGTCACCGAGACACTCTTGTTGTATAACTGGCACATCGGCCAGTCATAAAATGCTGTAGCTTTGAAATAGATAGAAAAAAATAGCTTTGAAAGTACCTTCTGTGACCCCATAAGAAGAGATTTCAAAGCGATTGAGAGATAAAAAAAACTAAATTTATATAGGTGCAATATTAAAATAAAAATTCATAAAAATCTCTAATATGTATACATATAATACCTATAAAAGTTAAGACCTAATATTAGTTCGCATAACTGCCACGCAGTGTCTTATCTAAAGACATTGGCCTACCCTTTAGGAAAAAAAAACATCCGTCATGTTAACAATATGTCTGATGTCAAAATGAAAAAAAAATCGAAATGACTAAATAAAAATTGGAAAAGGCGATAAATATTATAAAGTTTTATATTTTCTTATAAATTGGTTCACCCATTTCTGTTAAAATAATTTGAAAATTTTCTTCGGCCTTTTTGGCTTTAAGGACTTAAAACAGCGAAAACGGTGGATATTTCTTTTTCAATTTTGACGTTAAAGCAATTAGCTCAAAATTCCTCCGGCTGCGATAAACGGAGGTTCACCACTCCGAAAATTTGATCGGTGAGTATCAGTACTTATAAATCTTCACTGTATGTAATAGTGTAGAAAAACAAATATTGCTGAAACACAATAATTTTTTATACGTATCAATAAAGACGTATAAAATATTAATTA
Source organism: Pieris rapae (assembly GCF_905147795.1). Lineage (NCBI taxonomy): Eukaryota > Metazoa > Arthropoda > Insecta > Lepidoptera > Pieridae > Pieris > Pieris rapae. Next base: position 10,150,731 of record NC_059524.1, on the reverse strand, counting down.
TTATATGTATATTGCGTATATACATAGATTGCAAGAAAAAATATTCATAGAAACGATTTAGAACTGCTTAAAATCATAAGTTTTTTTTATACTACTAGTACTACAGCTTTAGCTTTACAGCAACTCTATATAAAATTAGTTTAAATATTTCAAACTTTGAAACATGTAAAATCTATTGTTATGGGAATAGTGTGGCAAAGATAAAGCTAAAAAAATTAAACATTTCCTTATAGCAGATTAAAAAGGACAAGTAACAATCACCTATAAGCAGTGCATGACTTAATCATATAAAGAAACTATAGATGGTGTATTCAGGGATTAAAAAATTGAATAGTTGACACAAACACCATATTAATTGTCAAATATTTTATTTAAAGGTTAATGCAGTACTCAAAATGTGATTATAAAGAGTTGTGGTTAAAAGGTTTATTTAATTAACACAGGAATTATTTAACTAGATAAGCCATAATGTTGATTATAAGATGCCAAAAAATATGAAGGGTGTCAAGGAAGAAAGAAAAAGTTTATAGTCTCTCTTTTAGTAAAATGCTTGTATGTAATTATTTTCCTAATGTTTGATGACGTCTCTGTTAATGTAAATTATGTGTTAAGAGCAATACTTACATCTAAAAAATAAAAGGTTTATGATTTTAAAGATATTAAATATATAAATGATTAATTATGTACCTATGGAAATGGTTACAACTACATGCCTGGTGTACAGCATGCCAGCCAGTGGACTGTGAAATATGTGTACAAGAGACCTAAGGTAACAGATGGAGCCCTACAGGTGGAATCAAAGGTTCGAGATGGTGGGATTATTTTAAAACTATCAAGCAAGCTCACAATGATAATTAAGCTCTTGTCGTCTGTCGCATCTTTATCATCGTTGTCACTATTAATGTATAGAATAGCCACGCTTAGCAAATGAGACCTCTCGACATAACACAAATTCCTAAATGAACCTCTCCCAAATCGGGTAGTGGCCAACTGAAATAGGCTTTGGGAAAGTCTAATCAGTGCATCATTGAACTCTTAAAAATAGATTAGATATTTTCTCCATATCTCAAAATACGCGCGCAATAGCTTTTTAAGCTGCTAGCGTGTTTATAATATAAATAATAATAATTATAAAATTTTGTAATAGTCTGAGGGAGTGAAAAAACATTATAATTATTTAAATATTATTTTTAGACATTTAGAATATCATTTTTAAATTTTTGACTCAACTTGTTGTGTTCCCCTTTATTTTTAATTGAGATTAAGAGAGCCTCACAAAGATACGGCAACCTGGCCACTAATTTTTCCAATGTTGCATTTCTTCTTGCAGGTTATTCCACAAGTTTCTGATTTGTGGAATAAACTGCACCTGTCTATTCAGCTAATCCCACAATAGTTCAATATAGTTGAAGTCAGGGGACTGTGCGGGCCATATCATGAGTTTCAACACCTGTTTTTGTTCTTTTCGTTATAAAGTCCTTGCATAATCTTGAGATGTGCTCATCATCCTGTTGACCACTAGCAACTCCCCATCTATAATGGGGAGGTGCTAGTGGTTAGTTTGAGCATAGCGAAAGCCTTCGATCGGGTGTGGCACTGCTCTCGAAGCTTCCAGCATATGGGCTTCGCGATATATTATGCGATTGGATCTCCAGCTATTAATGTATACGAACACGAGCCGTGTCAGCAGCAGTTGGTCAATGTTATAGCGAAACTGATCTTTACTTAAATGATTCTGTTTTTCCCATCAGGTGGTGGGAGATGTTGACGGCATATGAAGCAGACGAGGTGATCGCGCTTCTGGAGGGCCGCGAAGCGCCCGAAGTGGTCGGCGCGCTCTTTGCGGCCGTCCGGGAGTCTTGGCTCGTGCGCGGTCTGCTGAACTATCACGCTCGCACTGGATCCACGCGCGCCCTCGACCTTCTCGCCCGCGCGCCCGAACCCCACGCGCGCTTCCTGCTCGACGCGCTCATCGACCATCTGCGTGCCGACCGCTCGGCCCGCCACCAGGCCCTCGCCGCCATAGCGCCGCTGGTGGCGCGACGTCCCGCCTGGCTGCACCGCCTGCCGGCGCACCCCGTGGCCCGAGAGCTGATGCGCGCCGCGCGTCAGGAGCGTTCCCCGCTGGCTTCGCTCCACGCGCTGCTCTCGCTCGCCGCCCTGCTGCCCGCGGAACCCGCCCTGGCCGCGGCCCACCTGCCCGAGTTGGCGGACGCGCTGCTGCGACCTCCGGCGCTCGAGTCGCCTCCCCCGCCGCCGCCCGTCCGGGACCATCTGCTGCTCGCCCGCCTCGCTCTCTTCCACGCCCTGTACGCCACCCACCCCTGCACGTTGCTCGACACGTTGCGCGCCGAGTGCGCCGCGGCGCCCGCCCGAGACTCCTTCGAACGCGCCCTCGCGCCCCTCCTGCGGTCCGTGCGACTGCACCCGCACCTCGTCACCGGCTCGCGGCAGCGAGAGGCCGACCCGGCGCGGTGGGCTCGCGTCGAACTTCACGACGTGCTGGTGGAGGCGCGGCGTCTCTCGCTGCTCGCTCGCGACCCGCCCGAGGACCGCGCTCCCGCGACGTTCGCTCCGGCGCCCCTCCGATCTCCGGCGCCCGCCTCCCCGGCGCCCGGATCCGGCGCGCACGCCGCGCGAGCCGCCTCGGCGCTCCGGCCCGGCGCCGAGCCCTGGTTTCCGCTCGCCGACCGGTGCGGGGCCGAGTCGGCGCCGAACACACCGCTGCCGGCCGAACCCGAGAGTGCCGAGCCGCCCGAGGCGGCCGTCGAGGCGACCCCGGAGAACACGCCCGCCAAAGACGCGCGCACCCAGTTCCGCTTCCCGAACGACTCGGCGGTCGTGCGCGCGATCGGTCGACGGCCGTCGCCGCCGCGCAAGGAGACGTCGCCGACGGCCGGCGGCGAGGCGTACGCGGGGCGCTTGGCCCGCGTGGCGCTCGAGAGGCGCGCCGCCGAGTCGCCCGTGCCGTTCGGCGGAGGGCCGCCGCCGGCCGGCGCCGTGCCGCGGCCGGAGCCCAGTCGCGGCGTGGCCGCGGCGTGCGACGCGGAGCCGCTCAACGTCGAGGACCGCGAGGTGTTGGAGCTGACGGAGCGGGCGGCCGGCGAAGCCACGTGGGACTCGGGCGACGGCGGAACGCCCGCTTGGCGGGACCCTCGCGCGAAGGCGCCCCGCAGCGAGGGCCCGCGTCGGGCGAAGCCCGCGAGACGCGCCTCGTCCTGCTCGCCGGCTCTGCGCTCGCGCACGTCGGAGGCGGCCGCGCAGACGGTGGACACCTGGCCGGCTCCTTACGAGTTCCTCATCGCGGACTTCTTCCGTTCGCTGCCGGACGCCGAGCAGACTCAAGTGGGTGCGACTCAACGTAGATTTATATTCATCACATACTCTGTCCCTTCCCTACTAAATCCTAGCAAAACAAAGTTTTTTTTATTTGGACCTCAAAATTAGGACAATCACGTGTCAAAATTAACATACAAAAAATAAAAAAACGGTTTCCAGTTTTTGTTTCCGCCACACGACTTTTTTTCTATTTAATATAATGTATACAATAAAAATTAAAAATTAAATTAACACGGCTTTCGTAGAGCGAGAGAGGGGCCGAGTCGGCGTCGCCCTGCGAGCGCCTCGACGCCTATCTGGCCGATCTGTACTCGGGCAAGAGGTCGGCCGGCGCCGGCGAACTCGCCGAGCAGCTCGCGTTGGTTCACGCGCAGCTCATGTACGAAAGGTGGCGCCGCGAGGCACACGCCGAACGCAACCGACGCCTCCTGGGCCGCTGCCGCCGAACGCGCATGCTGGAGCTGCAGAACGCCGCGTTGCGAGAGCGCCTTCGCGCTTCGCAACGAGAGAGGGACGAGCTCGCCTCGCGTCCGCCGCGCGACCCGCCGCCCGCCACGCTCGCGCCCCCCGACCGCCGCCTGGAGGACGCGCTGGCCGACGAGACCGCCGCCAGGCTGCGCGCCGAGGCCGCGCTAGAGGAGGCGGAGGCTCAGAGGGCGATCGACGCCGCCGAGCTGCGGCGCACGCGCGGCGAGGCGTTCGAGACCGCGCGCCGCGTCGAGGCGCTCGCGCGGGCCGCCCTCGCCGCCGAACGGCGCGCGGAGCGGGCGAGGCGTCTGCGCCGCGAGCTGGTCGCGGTCGGGGAGGACGACGCGCGCCGAGGCCGCTCGGCGGCCGGGCCCGGCGACGACGCGAAGAACGCGGCGGAAGCGGAGCGGCTGAGCGGCGAGCTCCGAGCGGCGCGGGCGGCGTTGGCGCGCGCCGAGGCCGAGGCCGAATCGGCGGCCGCCCGCGGCGAGGCGGCGGCGACGCGCGCGCACGAACTCGAGGCGGCGCTGGCGGCGCGCGAGGCGGGCGTCGTGGAGCTGAAGCGCGTGTCGCGGGCCGCGGCGGAGGAGCACGCGGCTCGCGTCCGCGCCCTGCAGGACAAGTACGCGGCGCTGGTGCGGGTGGCGCGCGCCGCGGAGGCGCACTCGCTGGAGCGGAAGGCGCGCGAGCAGCTGCGGCCCGCGGCCGTCGAGTGATTGCGTCGATGGAAACACAGCAATGGGCCCGACGATGCGTTCTCGCTCTTAGATTTTTACACGTTTATCGACAAATATACGTAATCGCTTGTTAGACGAGAGATTTTCATTATTACGATATGGTTTTATTTTACGCTTCCAAAGCTCCTCGACGAAAATATGCCAATATCGTACAAATATTGATGAAAGAAATACATTGTCAAAAAATAGTAAAATAAAATAAAGTATCAAGTGAGATTAAAAAAAAATAATCCACAAAATATATAAAACTTCTTTCATTAGCCAGACTATCCGCGATTAAAAGACACCATCTATAGATGATCTATAGAGTGTGAAAATATTTGTTTCATCTTAATATTGGGTTACAGAGGCATGGTAAGTGGTAACAGAACGATACCTTTTATCGGTAATTCTTTAAGTACTTATTCATAGATTTTTAAATTCTGGCAATGTAACAAGTTATAGTGGTGCAGACATTTGCTGATCAATATTTATGATTTTGATTTCATTTAATTCGTCTTCGGTTTGCATTATGTCCGGTTCGTTATGTTTGAATACATCCGTGAGTGTATATGTCAATGAAATGTGCAATACCAAAAAACAATAAAGGCATCATCACTTGTCATGCTGATGACATGGCACTAACTTTTTCAGTCAGGTAACTATTAATCCACCTAAAAATAACTTCATTACTTTTGCTATATGTAATAAGAGCCAAAAAAGCTGGATTTTTCAGTCAATATTAAGCAGTCATAAAGCGGAACCAAACAACATAATACATAATATATACCGTTTGTACGAGCCAAGGCTGTACATTTTGTTTATTTAGGTTTCTTAGTCTTGTAAGCGTTGTTTGCGATGTTTCTCTATATACGTGCCAAGGCTCATACATCATGCTCGGCTACAAACGTGAAGATTTCCATTGTATGTACGTGCTATGGTATACACTTGAATCACTTATAAGCAGGACGATTTCCTAAATCGTCGGAGTCACGCCCCGAGAGTATAACCGACCGCAGGCACTCTCTTCATCTGCATTAAACTAAGTCATGGGAGTTACACCCCGAGATCATAGCCAGACGTCGGCACTCTCTTCAATTGTTTAATTATAATTTCATTATAATTCTATTATATCGCTCATAGTCTATTGTTATACGGAAGTGGTGAATATAAGGTAATCTACAAATCTTCTATTATTTCTACCACCTGATGACCCAGGATTCGTACACCGTTAATAAAACATTACTTCAATCTGTTATCACCTATTGTATCAAGTGTGGGGTGGTTGTGCAAAACTGTGTTTATTTCCAATCTTCATGGAACTAACAAGAGAGCTGGTGCGGCTTGTGATGCGGCTGAAAAAGCTAAAGTCTGCAAATACAGGGGTCTAGGCTCTGAATATGATTTTGTCCCATTCGGTGTCGAGACCCTAGGTCCGTGGGGTCCTAGCGCATTAAAGCTTTTTAGGGAATTATCAAAAAGGTTAGTCGACATCACAGGAGAACGAAGAGCTGGCAGCTACCTCGCACAAAGAATTAGTCTAGCTATTCAAAGGGGGAACGCTGCCAGTATTTATCGGAACCTTGCCTAAAGGGACTCCTTTTAATAATATTTTTTAATAATTAAATTTTAAGGTTAGTTATTAGATATATTTTTATGTATTATGTTATTTCTGTATTAAATATGAATTATTGTGTTTAATATATGAAATATGATAATAATAATATCTTAAAATAAAATTTATTGATATAATAAATTATTATTATTATTATAAAAATAAATGTTGATGAACAACAAAACAAAGAATAAATGGAAAAATTATCCAATAGAAATGGTCCGATTCAAGGAGAAATGAGTATTAATCTTCCTCAATCTCACATTCGACGACTCGTCGCTCGTAAGTTGAGTTTGCCGGGACGTAAAGCATACTCGTTAACATAACGGAGTTGAAACTGAAAACTCGAAATTCAAACGGCGAGTAATTTTGACCGACATCAAAGCTCTGACCATACTGGCAGACCGCGCGAACCATCAGCACCTTCAAAAAGTAAAAAAAAATATTATTATATTAAGTTCCAAGCGGAACACAGTGACATGAGGAAACCACAGAGAAAACTCACGCCAGTACAATCGGTGATAGGCAAATTTTCATTAATCACTAAAATTCTGCAGGGTAGTGATCAATGAGACTTTAACTTATACCTAACAACAATGATGTTCATGCAGGCCAATCGTATTCTTAAGAAGATCACCCATCAAAGTACTAACCACTCTAAAAGCTGCATAGATTGGGTGATCAACCGAATCATATGCCAGCTGCATAGCTATCACTGCCGCACTTATATTAAATAATCTTATTATCCCCGCAATCCCTATTAGAAATAGAACTTCGTTAAATCCTATTTGAGATGATTTCTGCATGACAAATAAAAGATTACTACCAAATTTAAAGTCTATAGAGCTTACAGTTTGGAAATAGAAATTTCACATTTTAACACCCATTACCGCAATCTTTTTCGGCGGTGGGTTGTTGTAAAATCCGCTCTTAAATCATTTCTGCATCACATATAGACGACTCTAGCTAAATTTGGAGTCTGTAGGATCTACGCCTTAAAAAATAAAAATTTTAATTGTTAAACCACCCCCGTAACCCCCTGTGGGATGAGCTACCATAAAATTCGTTCATAGACTATTTCTACATCTCTTACAGAAGATTCCTACCAAATTTGAAATTTATAGGAGCTATACCTTAAAAACGGGAATTGTTCATTGTTAACGCCCCCGCAATCCCCTTGGGGGAATGAATTTCTTAAAATCCGTTTTTGTTGACCTCTACATAACGAAAGTAATATTCCTACCAAGTTTCACATTTCTAAGTCCTATAGTTCCCGAGATTTCATGATGAGTAACTATAGAAATTGGAATTCTTAGCTAAATGTAAAAGAACATTATCCGTTTAGTAAACTCCGTTGCCATGGAAACAAAAGAATCAAGAGAAAACGCTTGCAATTAGCGGGATAAATGTTCATAAAAGTAAAACAGCAATAAAAAATGAAGGAACGTTAGAATTAGGCATAAATAGCCATAAACCATCTAGGAAAAATTTCGCATCGAATGGTGGTAGTTTCATGTCGATACGATCAGTGGTTTAGGCGTGATTGAGCCTCAAACGAGGACCATTTTCATTATATTATATATATAGATTACATATATATAATAATGGTTTGTATTTTTTAATTTCTATTTTTTGTAAAACTTATGTTTACTTTTATTGTCATACAGTTTATATGAACGATTTTGTAAAATATTTACTACTATGTATGATGTCGTTAGCTAAATGGTAAATATAATACATTACTTTGCAGTTTGCAGACACCGCCCTCTGTTGGTGCCTCTATTATTGTTATTTAGAATTAAAAGTTAAACATTGATTTAGTTAATAAATGATCAAAAATCTGAAAATTTTGTACACTACTGAGATTTAAACTCGATTCTTATGAGTGAGTCGCCGGTAAATGTCTTCAAGGGCGATTCTTCATACGTCACAGTCACGGACTGCGTCAGAGTTTTAGCAGTTTCTTGACACGTGTACCGATACTTTTATGCATTAATTAGTTCACATCACATTACTTCACTATTTGTCTTGATGGTTGTTCTTTGTTTTTGTCTTGAACCCTGCACAATTCTAGGACCAAACTAAACATGGCACTGTCAAAATTCAGAGTTCGTAAAAAATGGTTAACAGCCCTGTCTACCATCTTACCCCGTAAAAGGATACCATAGCGCAAAATATAGTAATGTATAGTTCGTAAGTCATCTGGCATAGTACCAGGTAACAGAGTCAAATGAATTAACTTCAAAGCATCCGTATTATGCATGACCTGGGCATTGTTGACTGCCGATTGGTAAGTTTTCTGTCAGTTATATCATTTCCTAGAGATATTACGAGTCTATTTTTTTAAACTTAGTTACATCAAAATAAAACCAAAATCATAAATAATTAAAAATGTAACGGGCGAGCTAATCGCTAACAATCGATCTTTTCCAGGCAACTCTAGTTACTAAGGGTAAAGAGTAAAAAGTGCAAATCAAATCAACAAAAATAAAATTAATTAAATTTTAATTAAAAAAACACTTAAAAAATATTAATTGCCATATTTAATCTAAAAATAATTTATCGTATTTTGATTTTTCCTTTATTGTAACTTAGTCATCTTCCATTATCAGAAAGAAAACCTCTCGCACCGAAGAGATTCGAATCGGGTAGTTTACAGTTCAGCGCTTCGTTTGACGATGGCACGATGTGATGATGGTGATATCATTAAAAGATAGAATACGTTAATAAAATTGTATATATTAATAATATCTTATCATACAATATCCACAGTATAAACGTTCACAAAAAGTATTTGGTACAAAGTCACAACGTACAATAAATAGGGAATAAAATAGTAACAAGTGGTATGTATAGAGGACGAAACATACAAAACGTAGAAAAACATCAACGAGTATGGCTGGCTGGAGTACGCTATGATATTTGGCGGCGAAGGTCGCTTCGCGGGATGCGCGGAGACTCGGGCTCGGCCCGTCCAAGGTCGTCGAAGGTCGCCGGTCGGGCGACGGAGTCCGGGCTCTCACGGCAGAGGCTCCACGTAGTTCTCGGGCACGAGCCCGCTCTTGCCGTCCAGCGAGCCTCGCAGCCAGCCCGGCTCCCCGGAGGGGACCACGTCGGTGATGATCTGGTTGGGTTCGAAGGACAGTTCGCCGTCGCTCTCGCCTAGGCAGGCGTACAGCGTTCGCACGCGCGAAGCTCCAGACCTCGACACCGGCGGCCCACCGCAGCTCGACACCGACTCGGAGCTGGCCACGCGTCCCAACTGCTGCAGCAGCTGCAGGTGCTGCGGCGAGTAAACACCTGCGCCCGCCTGTCACACAAGCGAAAGAGATGAGCGATAACTATAACATATAAGTGCGGTCTTCGTACATCGAGTGCATTGGGAGAATTATGAACGTACCATATCAGTCCTCGCGTAGGTGGACATGGCGCCGGGGCTGCTTCTGTGAAGGCAAAGATTTTTCGATAAAATTACGATCGGTCAACTGCGCTCGCGACGGGCTCGTCGTTTGTCTGACGGGAAATAATATTCGTATGAAATATAAAACGAGTGTGGTTAGATTTAGATGACACAAGTAAATATTCAAAATTTAAACTAGGCGCTACAGATACAAATCACGCTCGAAGACTTCTAATATAGGCATAGTAATGTTAATTTAAATAAAATTTTAATACAAAAGTGGCTTTCTTCAGTTATTAGTACTAACCCGGCGATAACAAATCCAGAAAGGCAAATGATCATATTGAATATCGTCACAATCACTGCACAGAACTACTGCCGGTGACCGACGAGCGTTCGCCGGAACGTCTCAACTCGGAATGCGCGAACGGTGCCTAGCGGCGCATTATATGTGGCACGTGCGCACCTGCCCTCTGCCCGCTGCCGTCATGAGGCTTCGTAGGCGCAGATGGCCAACCTTATCGTGATTACTTTTTTTGCGGCGGTGCATTTTGCACAGTCTTTCCTTTACGCTACGCACCTAGTTTCGATATCTCACTATTGTTACACATACGTAGAATATAATAAATGAATTGCTCCAGTTTAAACAATTTGTATGATTAATAACAGTGTCGGAAAGTTTCTTGCCCGCTCTACCTACGCCCTTGAGTTGTGGTAGTTTTTTTTGACGTTCATAAATACACTTGTTTACCTATATGAATAAAGTTATTTTGAGATTGACTTTGCATCAATTAATAAATAATTGGGAAAATCAAATCATTCACGGGGTCATCAGTAAACGTTACATAATCGCCTAATCCGGTTAGGATTCTTCCTCTCTTAACGATCTCTTAGGACATTATTTTGCTAATATCAATATTAAAGTAAACCATAATTTTGGAAGGTTCAAGTGTAGAGATGAATAGATAGAAAGTGGTTGCAGCGAGTGAGCATCTGTCGCGGAACACGCAGCTGCCGCTAAGGAATGCACACCTGCGCCTCACCGCGCATCCTCCGCGTCTTATCTTTTGCCCTGCTTTACGACCACGCTATTAAATACAGTAAGTAATTCAATTGGCACACGCGCGACGTTCAATCCACTGAGATGTGTTATTGGCAATCTCGAATGGATGTTTGCATAAAATATGTAAGTTTCTATAAGGTACCTATACAAAGAAGAAAAAATCCCCGACATTCTATAATAATATTATCATGATTGCAAATTAGGATACTATAATTATATTTACGGATAAAACAATCGTTTAATCGCTTTCGTCGAAGAAAAATCTATGCGTTGTACATTAAGTTTGCATAATGAGGGGCCAGATGTTCGCCCCTCGGCGGCCGCAGGTAGAGGCCTTACGAGGACGACAAAAGCACCTCACACAGATGCGACAGATGTTTCGCCCGACACGCTCACAATACCGTCTTATCACTTCCTGCATACGAAGCGAGTATGCATCGTAGTAGGACAATCGCTTTAATAACATTTAGCGGATTTTGGTTTCATTAGTTTTAGTTTATTTTTATGCTCAATGTCATGGTGTTGTATGTTCAAGTCCGTCCGCTCCGTCTTTCATTGTCATAGAACAATATATTTTTATTGTAAAAATATGACGCTAGGTTACATGAATTAGAATTTGAAATGTAAGGCCCTCAAAAATAATTAGTTTTAGTTTAATGAGAGTTTTTGCGCAAGAGAACAAAAATACGAGGTGGCCCAAAAGTCGAGGATTTTCTTCAATCTAAAATTAATCTATCATAAGTCCGAATCGTTCTTTGTTTTTTTTTCGTTCTAGAAAGAAATTATCGCGCCTCATGGCCATGTTTAATACCTTTTCAGAATCCCTATTAACTGCGCTACAACTTGTTTTTCACAGTGGTAAATGTGTGTAAGTGGTTAATAACATAGCATTACCCATCTAGTAAACAATTTAAAAAAGATATACGGGATGTAGATTTTTTCGAATTTTAATAAGAATTAGTAAATAAAGTCAATATTTTAAGTTATAAGTCTGCAAGGGTTCAGCTGACGGGCTACCCGTAGAACAATTTTTTGCAGCTATAAATAATAATAAATAATAAATAAAATTTTTATTGTTTCTCAAATTTTTAACATCATTAAATGAGTATGAGACAACCCCCGTAAGTAGTCAAGAGACACTTGTGTTGGGGTTGGCTCGCTACTTCCCTTAACTAAACAAACTTTAACTAAATCTAAATCTAAATTAACTTAATCTATGAATGTGTGAATGTGTGTGTATGTGTGCATGTGTGTGAATGTGTGTGTATGTGTGCATGTGTGTGCTGTGTGTGAGCGAGTGTGCACGCTGTCAAGTTCATAATACGGCCCGTCTCAAACTAGCGAACTCGCACCAAAATGTGCTCAGTTTCCTCGTATGTTAGAGTTCTCAGCCACCCTACTACAACCTTTTTACAATCATACAAAACTCTATGATGAAGTCGGAGTTTAGAGTTCAATTGGTTGTAAATATATGCAGACTGACTCGCGTACTGACGATCCCCATCCCCCCTGATGTACTGCAGCTGATCCCCTAGTTGCGTTTGATCCACGACTTTTTGCCCATTCTTATTCTTTAATTCTGTATAGACACTAATTATTGTTCCCTCATCTCTACGAAAACTTTATACGTTTCAATTGCGGATTGCGATATAAAAAAATTATGTTCATATATTATATCGCCTGCAAACGAACCGTTCTTTAAAAGATAATTGTTTGGTTGATCTACGACATGTTGTTTGTAGGTATAAATATAACAGTATTGTTGATACTCCGGTCAATTTAGACATCCAAGGTTACAAAAATTCGCACTTGGCTGAATATTGGTAGGATTGCTCAATACACTATTATAAAGGAAATGTAAAAAGTCCTCATCGATCCGGCACGTGCAAAAAAATTTACTCGGGTTCAAAGGTCACAAAAACGGGTTTTTCGCGATTTTCAGCAAAATGGTAAGTTTTATCATAAAATTAGCTCCGACAAAAATTGTATATCAGATAATTATATATAAAAAATGTCTAAATACTTTTTTCCTAAGAGCCACCGTTTTTGAGATATAACGATTCAAAAAGTTGAAAGAGTTGTAATCGTCATAATATGCACACGTTTCCACGCCACCTTTGAGGTGTACTTAGCGCGTTTTTTTAATGTGGTTTCCCCGGTAGGCCTATTCCACTGATCTTTTATGATTCTGTTTAATTTGAAACTATTGAATAACTGTAGAAAGGGGTGTAAATTACAAAAAAAAAGAAAATTTATCCGTCTGAATCTAAATCATAATTAACTTCTGCTTTCTCTTGTTCTTGTTCTTGTTCTTCTTCTCTTCCTTCTCCTTCTTCTTCATCTTCTTAATTCTGGGTGTTAATAAATTGTTCCAATAATGACACATCGCATGTCTCTTCGTCAACATCAAATGAATCTTTAATTGCTGGCAATTCAACATTGGAGCATGACTGGCCTTGACAGTTTGTACATGCTACAGAACAAAACAGTCCAACTTTTTTGCAACCACATTTTGCACTACATCCTTTTTTACAGTTCCAAAAAATGGTGTTGAGTAGTTTTTCTGGTGCAGGTGGAAGTAAAGTTTGAACTGGCTCTAATGAATTGTCGACCAACTTCCAACCCCAGTCTTTTGGGTCTAACTGATTACCAAGCCACACTTGAACTTGGTAATATACCCGAAAAAGATGTTGATGAGCAGCCGCTAAGGTTGGAGGAAGACATGCTAACTGCACTAGTTTTTTATTTCGAGTATTTTTAACGAAACATGCATATCTGAATTTATCTAAGCACGTAATTTTTTTAGGAGCTCCATACATAGCAAGAAGAATTTTCATATTTTATATGTGTAAGTCACACTGACCGATAGAACGATATTTTTGCTTGTATTACGGCTTCAGTGATGTATATACGTGGTGTACTTATACATATTATGACGATTACAACTCTTTCAACTTTTTAAATCGTTATATCTCAAAAACGGTGGCTCTTAGGAAAAAAAGTATTTAGACATTTTTTATAGATAATTATCTGATATACAATTTTTGTCTGAGCTAATTTTATGATAAAACTTACCATTTTGCTGAAAATCGCGAAAAACCCGTTTTTGTGACCTTTGAACCCGAGTAAATTTTTTTGCACGTGCCGGATCGATGAGGACTTTTTACATTTCCTTTATAATAGTGTATTGAGCAATCCTACCAATATTCAGCCAAGTGCGAATTTTTGTAACCTTACCCCTATTTTTTAGTCTAATTTGACCGGACTATGAATATAGGTTTCGTTTTCATTTCAAAATATATTTTTTTCTACTGTTGTTGCGGAGGCAACTGCCGTTTTAAATATTTCGCGAAGAGGCGGCGTTCAGGCCGTTTTGTCAAGAAACGAGGCAGAAGACTTCACATCGGGTCGAGGATTCGGCTGATCAGTTTACGGAAGCCGTGGGGGAAATTAAATGTCATTCCATTGTCAGCCATCTTGCAATTTTAGTGTCGTTTTTAGCCAACAGGAAGCGTTAATTCAATGTTTTTTAATTCATATTTGTTAGTTTGGTGAAACGAAACGTTCGATATTTGAGCATCAATTTATCATTATTGTCAAAAGTTTTTAACATTACGTTTTCGACAAGTGACTCAACGCGTCGCGATCCTGCATTATATTATGTCTTCGTACACTCGTTGCATTAATTTATATTTAATGTACGCGATGGACACTTAGCTGAGAACATTCGCGAAGGCTAGGCAGACGAAACCATTGAATCTAGCTCACAAATACACTCACTGTGTACCCTTGTGGGCGGCTTATCACTCAATCAGCACAATCAGCGTTTTTAAACTGATTCGGTGCATTAAAGCAGCAGTTGAGTTGCGATATGACGTTCATAGATCTTGAAAAAAAAATTCAACAAAAAACATGGGTTGGACTTAGAAATCATATAAACGAATCATATCATTAAGATACTGATGATGTAGGTGTGTCGGGGGACCTTTATATTATTAATTTTTTTAAATAACTGTTTCTGGCGCGTGAAAGTGGTCATTATTCTAAAACTTTAAAGTTAAAAAATTAGGAAACACTCGACAAACATAAAAAATCTGTTATTTTTTATTTATCGAGTTTTCATGCTATTATTAGCATGAATCGATTTCTTATGCAAAATATCACATGACACATCTCTAATAACCAACAGAAAAGTAGAAAATGGACGGTTTGTTAACGAATTTCAATACATTACATAATTTTTTTAAATACTTAGACGCAACTCCTGCAATGACGATCACTTGGAGGTGTTCCAACTTCCAATCAAGGTCACCCGATACATCTACATCATCAGTATCATCAAATTCGGGTATATGATTTCTAAGGCGTCGTACTAAAAACGTGTTAGTGCATTTTGTAGAAAGAAATGTAAGGAACGGTTTACACGAAGACTCTCGGCCAAGGCCTCAGTGAGTTTCTATTGAGAAGAACAATACGTGATCCTTACTAGCACCAGTTTTGTCCATCTATATCGGTTGACCCAATATGTACCCTTAACACCGTCTGAAAGCTGTCGTCCCGTACCAAAAGCATTTCTCCATTGTGGGGCCCGATATTACTTTTAGTTACGATTTCTTGACAAACATGCTTGCATGAAAATTTTGTACTTTACAAAGACTTCAATATCCTGAAAATCCTTTGGCCTGAAGATTGGATAAAAAATGCATAGCACTTTTTTTTAACTTATGCAATTATAATTATTACTTTATTTTTCATTTATGCAGTATTTTTTTTCTTTGATATTATTTCAATACCTACCACTCTAACCAGAATCATACTAACATGCCTATAATATAGTCTGTCTGACTCTAACGCGTACCGGCGGCACCAGCCGCGCTTACGATACGTCACCGATCTTATCAGAGATGTGAATACACAGTATGCGTTCTGTCCCACGCTAACGCGAAATGGCCGCATCGTGTGTTAGGTATATTTTCGTTACGGAATTTCTTGAATCCGTTGCGCTCAAAGCCCGCGACAAAATCTATGCAATAGCTATATAGCTGGCAATAGCCCGCCTAAAAGTTGCGACCTAGCGGGGTGGGGTACGCGTTCTGGGGCATGCTCGCTCCTTATCACTTTTGCAAAGCATCTATTCGGATGTGCAGATCGACGGACCGGAATGGTTTCAGGGTTCTGTCTACAAGATCCAAATCGCGACAAATAACGCCTTAACGGTGGCAGATAGAGGGGGCTTGCTGGAACAAAGTTAGATCGGCTACTTGGGGCGATTTGAGTGTGTGTAGTTTGTTTGTATACTTGAAAATTTGCTTCCATTCACGAGAAAACAAAGGTCAAAGCCTGGGTAGATTTTACCCATTTGTAGCAGGAACATTTTTCAGGTCGTACGGTCGGAATATATCTCATATTACAAAGAAAATGTTCTAAACGATTACTATGGAATAAAAATGGTTTGTGCAACTTTTAGATTTTTCATTCAGGTTCATCAAAAGTATTTCGACTTGGACAGGGGTTGAAATTTATTTTCCAAGTTCCCGACAAAACTTCATAGATTTCAGCTCCCAACTAGCGCACCGCTAAAGTTATTTATTTCAATAGGCACACTAACATATACAAACATTTACAGAAAACACATGACATACAAAAACAAGATACATGCATGTGCATTTGTGCATCAATGACAAGCGTTCACAACATTTATAGGGGAATAATTACAATGAAAAAAGAAAATAACTTAAACGTAAAAAACAAACTAGATTACAAAATAATATCTTCATTGTAATTGTCCCTGGTGACGGATCAACAGTGGCTGCAGCATCTTACGCCTGATGAAGCAGTCGTCGGTCCTCAATGCCCGAACGTAAAAAGGACTGAAGTGTTTCTTGTGGTCCTCTTGAAGAGGAAGTTCACTTGACTTTAAATATCAGGTAAACCTACCAAGTTATTTAAAATTTTGAAAACAAATATAATGTCAATCATCCGGCGTCTATCGCGGACTGATTGCAAGTGAAAGAGAGCTTTTTAGACTCGCATTTATCGCTCATGGTTATATATATGATCGAATAATATCTAGAAAACCCAAAGAAAGTCCGATGCTTTGGTCGAAAGAGTCCTTCACTCATGGGCACATCGGCGTCGACCTTCGTCTCTCGTCGGTACAAAGCGAAGCACTCACGTGTCGGGCGAATCCAGGGGGCGGGGCGTCTCCGCCGGGTCGGGCGAGTCGGGCAGATCGGGCGCGTCTTCGATGAGCGCCTCCACGAGCACGTTGTAGAATTTGAGCTCCAGAATGGAGGCGACCGTCTCGCGCTCGGCGCGCAGCAGGGTGGGGCCGAAGCACACGGCGAGGTTGCAGGCGCCCATCAGGTTGAGCGCGCTGCGGGCGGCCACGCGCCGCAAGTGCGCCAGAAGCAGCCGCAGCATCTCGCGGTTCGGCGGCGGCAGCGCGCGCACGAGCGTCGCCAGCGAGCGCGCTCGCTCGGCGCGCGACTCGCACTTGGCCGCGGCCAGCCAGCGCCCGTGCAGGCGCCACGTGAGCAGCGGCTCGGGCAGCGCCCGGAGGTAGGCCTTCAGGGCCGAGGTGAGCGTGCGGCTCTCCCACTCGAGCGGCGCCAGCGCGGCGGGCAGCCGGCCGGCGCGGCCGAGCGCCACGAGGCGGGCCACCTTGGAGGCGACTCCGGCGACGCGGTACAGGCCCTGCTCGTCGAGCCCGCGCGCCTCGAGGGCGGCCACGAGGCGGCGCACGAAGGCGAAGCCGGCTTCGTCGAGCCCCCAGGCGGGTTCCGCGGCTGCCAGCGGCGGGCGGGCGGGCGGCACGGCGGGCGGCAGCGTGTCGAGCGCGCGCATCCAGCGGGCGCGGTCGCGGTCGCCGAGCGCCTGGAACGTGAGCGGGGCTCGCTCGCCGTCGGCGGGCACGGCGTCCCAGCAGAAGCGGCGCTCGAGGGCGGCGTCGGCGGCGCGCGCTCCCGCCACGGCCACGGCGTCCGGGGCGCCGCAGGACTTGGGGTTGATCTGGTTGTACGGCAGCAGCGACAGAACCCGCGAGGAGCGCTCGTAGCCGCAGTAGTGCTTGCTCCACGTGGTGCCGAACGCCTTCTTCTCCATGAGGAAGAGGTATCCGCGACGGGCGCCGGCGTCCTCCGGCGCGTCCTCCCGGTGCTGCGGCGAAACGTAGGCGTGAGAGGACGGTCGTCCGATCGTCTCGATAAAAACAGTGACGTCACTCACCGTCTGCCTCATCTCCATCATCTTCTTCATCAGCGACTCTGTTTGCTTGCTCGTTTCCTCGAAGTTGCTCCGCGTCTGCAACGTGATTTAAGCCATATTATCGGTACGGGTGCGCGAGATTCGCCGTGCATCAAACGCAAACGCACACACACACACACACACACACACACGCGCATCAAACCGAGCAGCGTGTTAGTGAAGAACAACGGGGGAGGCCAGTAGTGGTAAAGCGGCGGAAGAGGGAAGCGGACACACAACGCACTCGGTGTGGTGCGGCGATTGCGAAGGCTGACAGCCGGCGACGCCCGCGGCGTTCGGGGGCGGAGCGAGGCCGCGTCGGCGCAGAGGGCTACGTAGACCTGCGGACAGAAGACGGGTGAGAGAGAGCGGGGCGGAGGCGGCGAGGGGACTCACCCGTTGGATGCGCAGCTGCAGGTCGCGCACGAGTGGCTCGGCGTCGTGGTGCACGTCGTGCGCCGTGTGGTGAAAGGTCCACCAGCCGAATACGAAGCCCAGCAGAGTCTCCACCAGCTCGAACTTTTCGCGCTCCTGCACGGCCTGCAGCTGGAAGACGTACTCGAGCGACGCCTGGCAGAAGTCTCGCTCCGCCATCTCCAGCGCCGCGTCGGCCTGCGGATAGTGTGCGGAGCGCGAGTGAGACACATTCGGACGTCGCGGACGCGTATCGACCGCCGAGGCAAACGGATTACGGACCTCTTGAAATACGTTCTCCTGTTTCTTGGTCGACAGCGACAGCGTGCGCTCCTGGCTCTGGCAAAATTTGGCAGTTTTTTTGTCGAACTTTTTCTTTCCCTCCTGAAATACAAATGTCACATATCATTTCGTGCCTGAATCGAAAGCCACGTCGATACCGCGTCAAGCCCAAGCAGTCGGGCGTGATTCGTTTCAGTTCCAACATCTTTCGCTGAAAAGCCGGCGTTCGACATCCTTCATCGTTCGAGTTTGCGCGACTCGTTGGCCTCGAGCGAAGTCTTGTCTCAGGCCCATTGTGCTCATTTCGTTCAGAGCAGCGCAAATGTCCCATTGAAATGGTTTTGATTTAATTTTCTCTACAACTGACAAGCCGAAGTTCGAAGGCTCACCTTGACGGCGCCGATGTGCTCCTTGCGGAACTTCTCCAGCGGCTGAATGATTTGCTCGTGGGCGCGCCCCAGCTGTAAAGACACAACAGCTGAGTGATTTTTTTGTGCAGACGCGAATTAAATTCGATAGTCTCGTTCACCTCGACCGTTTCAGAATGGGAAAGGAGCGAGGCCAGCGGAACGAACAAAGCACTTTGAGCTTTCGCAGCTCATCCCCACGGTACAGTTTGTACGCGTATACTAATTTCTATATATAGGTAAGCGCTTCGTCAGAACATCCTACTGTCGCCCATATCTTATGAATCTTTGTAACATTTTGCGAAAGATATATCTGTTTTGTTTAATGAAGAAAAAGGTGACGTATTAGCGAGACCGTCACGTCCGCGTCACAAGACGTGACCGCCGAGCGCAGACCCGCCACGGCGGGCCGCTTGACGTCACGCGTCTCTATAGACGATACTCTCTACCAAATCCGTGCACGTACTAAATACGGTTGAATTACACCACGTCCAGCGACGTGAGCGTACATACATTCTACACTAATGAGCAAATACGTCATCGGGCTCCTTAATCGTCGACATTATAAAAACTTTTTTCAAAGTAGCTTAAATGGACAAACATTCGCTTATTAAGTAAATAATAAAAATAATAAAAAAATACACTATGTGCATATCTTATCATGCTTTGTTTTTTACGCTATTCGTGAATGCGCAGCCTTATTTACGACGCATACGGCATAGCGCACAACAAGGTAGGACGTGACGTAGTCATCACTATGCAATCGCCGTAATAAAGCGTCGCCGGAAGGTCGCGAGGCCTCACTTGCACTATCGATACTCAATCATTAAACGACCGCTCACCTCGTTACTTTTCATACTATTCATTTTGAGAGTACATATATACTTAGTGTTTTAATTAGCACAACTTCCTAACTTTGCTTCTAGTAATTAAGACTTTCTAGTCTTTCGACCTCACCATGCGGTCCCGTTCATCCTCGATGGTGCGAATCAGGTGCGCAAAGTGCTGCAGAGAATGGCTTATGACGCGCTCGTCCTCCGTCATGGAAGCCCCGATACATGCGAACTCGAATTGCTCCATACTGGTCGCTAACGCCAGTTGTGCCGCACCCAGACCTGCGTGAAGCGAGCATTATGCACATGCGTGAAATATCATTTATTTAAAATATATAAGTACGATGTTCTTGTGATTTACATCACACATTTGTTGATATCTTATCATCTGATGGTGATATCATATCATATATCAACACCCATTTACTTTCAATAATTTAACATTGTTTTAAACTATTTTGATTATCTAGAGACATAATATCATTCATAGCATTTTTTACGTACGTTTTAAAACAATATTGTAGATAAGATCTCTCTTAATTCAAACATTTCATTCCAAATTTTTAAAGTGGGATATCTTATAAATGGGTAAACCAAATGATGACAAAATAGATTTTGTTTTGAGATTGGCTAGAGGCAAGTAATTTCTTTGTTACTTGTCTTAAAAACAAATCAAACCCTGATTGGGACCTATCATGACACATGCAACATTATTTATTTCATAAGGTATAGTACTTTAACATTAAATTATATCAATAGAAGCAAATTGAGTATTTTTTATAGTAACTCATATGCTTGTTTTCAGAAGGCATGGATGATGAAAACCATGAATTCGGCATATGTAGTTGAAATATGTGTTAAAGACACCAGTTCTAAACTTAAGTAGTTTTCTGACATATTGTGCATAATTCATAAAGGAATTAATTTAATTAAAAAGGAATTAATCTCATGAATGAAATAGCATCTGTTAATCAAATATTACTTCTTAAGATGATATATAATTGATCGATTACATACATACAATAAACAAAACTTCAATAACATTCAATAAAAAATCTTTCTGTTAAATATAGATAAAATAGCAATTACTATATATATGTTTTAAAAGAGTGCTAACATATTGCCTCATGGACACATTAAGCACAAATATTATGACTCTTGGATTGTTAAATCAAATGGTTTACACCTAAATCTGTCACAATTAATAATATAATATACAGCAAGTACATGTGCGATGTTACACCGGCTTTTTCTCTTTGACTACACCCTCTGTCTTCTTTGCTGATGAGTAAGGTACAAGCTTCAAGTTAAAATTTTATGATGTGCATTAAGTGATACCTGTCTATTGTATGTTCTATAATAAACATTTTTTTTTCTATGGTAACTTTTGACAATAGATGTACAATTGTATATAATTGTAATGTTATTGTTAGTATGCACACTATCACATTTTTTGTCAAATTTCATGATTATACATGAAATTTTATAGAACAAATTAATTAAGACTGTTTAATACAAATTGTAAAAATGAGTTATTAATTTATAAAAAATATAATTTAAATTGTTTAATACAGGTATAATAATTAACAAAACAAACATATAATATTGCATAGTAGCATAATATATTAAGTACATAGTAAGATAAAGGCATATTGGTGTAGCTTGTTTGCATTCTTCACTATAATATTGTAAACCCTAGGTATACATATTTCCTTTTTAAATATAATTATGTTGTATAATTTGTATAAGGTAGTGAATGTGTCATACTGCAACTTATCACATCTTTGTTAATTGACACTGTCATTGACACAAATTCATTTGTTCAAGTCTTGTTCTTGCATGCATTTATTGCAGTTATTGCATGAGTTTTTCAACATTTATCAGAGCTATTTTATCCATAAAAGCTATCACTTTGTTAAAATATTTACGAAGTAAAAACAGAAAACATTATGTTGTAATACTTAACATATTTTTTGTTGTAGAACTGACATAGTGATTCACATTGTAGAGAGATAGAAATTAGAAAAAGTGCTTAGGGTGCAACTCACGTTTTGCGGCTTGCACGACATCCTTGACCTCTTTAATAAGTCTTTTAATTTGGTGACTGGTGCGCTCAAGTTCCTTTTCGTGGCGCTGCAGGTTCTCGCGGAAGTGCGGGCTATCCGCTAAGCACTCAGTAAACTCTAGTGGCTGCAGACCTACACCCATCCTTGTGTAATGTACTCAAACTAGGCCTTTAATAATCACTTTCACCTATACTCTGACAACATTGCTGCTTGCCCGACGCCCCGCAAACTCAAAACACGAAAATGATAACGAGATGTGCACTTTAATAAGAAAACTAAAATCTACAAAGACCTACTTTGCAGCTACAATTTTGTTTAAGAAACTACAAAGTCGGTTTTTCATGCTATCAGTCGAAAAGTTAAAAAAAATATCATTTTTAGAGAGAGTAGCGCGCGCTCACTGGTTATAGGCTTACAAGATAATGAATAATATTTATTACTTTTGACTTCCATAACATAGACTACAATATAACTATGAAGTATAATGTAGAATTCTATAATGTGACATTAATCAGACACACATCTGACATTGGCGTTTTAACTTTTCACAATAACAATAATTTCTATGGAATGATAGAGGATATGGTTCTGGGTTTGGATTCTATGAAATATATAGGATATGGTTAGATCAATTATTGCTGTGTAATTTTTGCAGATTTACCTCCAAAATTTTGAATAGTTGAAACAACTTTTTATATCTAGTGACCCGCCCCAGCTTCGCACGGGTGCAATACTGATGAAAAGCAGGTTTTTAATATATATAGCAGACTCGGCCAACCGTTGCTGTGGCTCAGGTCTTTGTTATATTACATAGTAGAAAACTATTCAAGGGAAACGGTAGGAGAAATTATGTGAATTGTTGGTACATTTAACACAGCGCCATCTGTTAGAATTGTATCAAATAATTTGCAATAAATAAAATTGCCACTATAATTTGAGATTTAAACTATCCTATCTCTCAAGTTGGATCGAACTGCACATGATGTGCGAATTTTATTATAATCGGTTAAGTGGTTTAGGAGTCCATCGAGGACAAACATTGTGACACGAGATTTATATATATTAAGATAGATAACCGTTGAACAACAACAGACCCAGTATGAGGTACACCAGATGTCACATTTATAAATGTGCTCTTATGCCCACCCGTTACTACCGCCTGCCTTCTATTAGTTACATACGATTTGACCCATCTGTATAAATCTCCACGAATTCTTTTCGAAGTCCGTATAGATAGCATCAATTTGTTCTTCTTCGTCCATTCCTTTTAATATATACTCGGTAAAAACAGTCAGGTTAAATTTTTTTTTTTAGGTTTTTAGTCACGTTATAAATTGTTAAAAATAAGAAACGTAGAGTACACTTACTAACGTCAACAGAAAAGAATATAAACTAATTTTTGTGAATATTTTTTTCACAGCTTGGTGTATATTATTGCATTTTAATTAGAGATCCATAGCCAATGTCAGTAAGTGAAGAAGCAGCTTTCTCATGATGAAAGAATTTTGGAAATCGGTCCAGTATCTTTTGTGTAAAAACATTTCAAACATACATACAGAAACAACATTTTTTACTCTTTATAATAACTTAGTATAGATAGTTGGACAAGTGGAGCGGGCTGGGGTGTGCCCCAATTTTGCTGCGTACTTGCGATCCTGAGTGGGGTCTGGTCATAACGGCCCTTTTCCGGAACCTGTACTCGCTCGGCGCTGCCCGAAGGGCTAGTAGACCGCTTCGATACATCCGATCCTATACCGATACTTATACATAACTTCTTTGGAATCTATTTTAAACCTTTATAAGCTAACATCTTGGAATCAAGCATCGTTTGGCGGATTAAGAGTACGCAAGATAACAAATTTATGTCTTCCAGCGTTTCTCTCATTTGCTAGCACCAAACAAGTGTAGCAGTCAGTTAGCTAAATTCGACTCAAGAAAGTGTCTCAGATATGTATGATAGCAAAACCGGGGAAATCCTCCTGGAAAGCCTTCTCCTGTTGCTATCAACAGTTATTGAAAAGATTTTTCTTACCAGACTTACACCTATACTAGAGAAAGAAAAGGTTTTCACCAAGAGCATTCAACTGTTGAACAGGGACAGAGTGGTATACAATATGAGGCAGTCACTTGAAAAGAAACAATATTGCTCTGCATTTTTAGACATTCAGCAGGCATTTGATAAGGTCTGGCATAGAGGAGAATTGGGTAAACTGTAAACACTTTTAACCTACTTAGATGGATGAAAATTCCAATTAGAGTAGGAAGAAGAAACTTCAAATTGATGTAGTATAAAAGCCTCAGTCTCACAGGGGTCTGTACTTGGCCCTGTGCTTTACACAATATATACCTCACACCTCCATAAAACTAATGAAATTGATTCTTGGCTATGCAAATGGAGTAAAAAATCTAGCACTACGAAATCCACACAAATTACTTTCACTCTTAGAAGCGGAGAATATGCACCTGTACATCTGGGAGGCAAAGTACTGACAAAAAAAGAAAAATAAACTGTGAGTAAACATATGTATTCACAACTATATATATATACTATACGGAATAAAGTTCGAATAACCTATTTAGTTTATTGCCTTTAGTGCTTAAAATAAAAAAAAATCAACTAGCACTAGGTGTCTGTGGGGCCAGGGGTCGAGGCGTTGTCGCCCGCCTGTTCGTCTTCCGAGCTTTCGTCCTCCTCCTCATCGTCATCGTCGTCGTCGTCATCGTCGTCCTCATCCGACCCATCCTCATCTGAATAAGTGTAATCCCTGCCTTCATCATATGCAGCTGAAATTTTACAAAGTTTTATACCATTACAGTTTAGCATTTATGCAGTTGTCAGTATTTCCTATGAAGAGCAACAAAATTAGTTACCCGAGTGAGAGTACGAAGGGTAATCATCGTCGTCGGGGACGGCTGCGCCTTGCCGGCCGTAACGATGCGAGCGAGTGGAGAGCGCGAGGTCCGAAGTTACGTGCAGAGCGTAGGAGCAGCGCGGACAAGGCGGCGCTCCTCTCGACGGCTTGGTGCCGCGGCGACGTACGTGCTCCTCGCAGAAACAGGTCTTGCATCGCATGCATGAGTACTGGCCCAGGCGGTTGCACGACTGACCTAAAGGGCACGTCGTGCGAGGTTACAGGCAGTTCGCGAAAATACTACTTGTTCATCTGTTAACTTAGCAGGTGCAAGTGCAGTACTTACATTTGTATGTTTCAGACTCGAGCACCTGACAAGAGGCCTGATGTTCAAACTGGTCATCTTCACAGAGGAAACCTTGACAGAAGCAACATCTGAAAACTCGTCCTCCGTGCTCCCACACACCTGGAATTACGTTATATTTGATGAAAACAAAATTGAGGCATTTAAAATTCCAATTTGCACACATTTAAATAACAGTTACAGAATGATCATAACCTCTTTCACATTCCAGACAGACAGCATCTTGAAGAGGACAAGTGCAGGCGTGTGACTGCAGACACTTTCTCCCGTGACATACCCAAGCCTCACAGAAGTCACAGATGGCACCCTTTAAATATCCCATAAAAAATTAAAGGTCAAATAAAATGATTGTGTCTACCTTCATTCTGCAAATTACCGCACATTAAAACACATTTAATTTATAGAATAACATTCTTTAAACAATGCATTGCTTACCACCATACCCAATCCAGTAGTGTACACACCGGGGTGCCGAACCACACAGTCACCAGATTTTAGCATACATTTCACCTTCCCGCACTGCGCGCAAACTGGCAGGCGTTGAAGCGCCGAACAAAAGTAGCAGAACGCCCGACTCTTCTGCTTCCTTCACAATATAAAAATAACAATTTGAACTGGGAAATTAACGTTTTAATGAAAAATATCAATTATACTTACTTTTGACACTTATCACATTCCATAGGAAGGTTACAAGGGTGTTGTGCTAAGTCAATATGCCCTCTAGCATTGCGAATTTCTTTCTGCCGAAGTTTTTGCTTCTCTGCCTTCTTGCGTTGCCCTGTCTTTTTCTTCGGCATATTTATAACCTTTAATAATATGAAGCAGGACAATAGAAATTAGGATCCCGCTTGCCAGTCAATTTCTAACTTGAATTACAAAATACAAACTACATAAAACAAGCACTGATAACAGATCAAGACAGTATGTAGAATTAAAATCTAAAATCACTAAAACCATTTTAGAACACAGATAAGTGTCCCTTAAATCTACACAGGCAATAACATATTACATAGTACATACGTCTTAATTGGATTGAAAACGGCAAAAAGCTGAAGTAAATTTGACAATTTTGACAGAGAGTCATCAGTCATATATTTTTTTATCGTTGTTTAAATACGGATGTGGAAAAAACGCGGGAAGCTTCGAATTTGGCGGGCGCGATTTTTGTTTGAATTTTCTGTAAAATAATATTTTTAAAAATTTAGTGATCAGAATAGTTAGTTATGTGCCAGCCCTTGCATCAGTTATGTGCCAGCCCTGCACCTAACGATATAGGATTTCTGCTGATTAAGGACGCCACCGGCGACGCTAGATATAAGACTTAGTTTTAAGAATTCATTCTTGTAAGCATCGCGCTACAGATCACTCTATTAATTTGTAATTATAATAAATTAGTTTGATATTAAATTGGTTTTTTTTGGAGTGCACCGGCGGGTGAAATATAATTGGCGCAGTCGGTAGGATACTCGGGTCGCGCCTCGCGGGCAAGATTTTCCGGAAAATTAAGAAAATATAACGGTTTCGAGGCCCCGCCTGGCCGACCGGTTTTTCTAAAAACCGCAAGCGAGTATCGAGTTAAGAAGAAAGCCCCTGGAATCTAGAAATCGATGCAGCAGTCCAGAAAACCAATGTGAGTTGCACAAATTACTTATTGTGTTGTTATATATCCTAGTTTCCTAGTTGTTCCAAAATTTTCCATCCGAGGGAATTAAGTAATAAGGAGGCTGTTACTTACCAACAGTCTTCCAGAGGTAATTTTATTGATAGATTAAGAAACATAGAAGAAATGTCTTTCGACCCTGATATTATTTTTAAAGCTTTACGGGTGGTGCCCGAATTTGACGGGAACCCACATGTATTAACTAGATTTATAAGAATTTGTGATGAACTGGTGAAAAGATATTTAAAAAATGACGCCGAATCAACTCTATCGAATTTATCTTTGATTAACGGCATTTTAAATAAGATAACGGGACCGGCCGCTTGCCTTATAAATAGTAATGGCATCCCTGAGAGCTGGGGTGGCATTAGGGAAGCGTTAATTAACAACTTCTCAGATCAGAGGGATGAGACGGCGCTGTACAATGACATTTCTTTGCAAACTCAGGGTAATAGTACCCCTCAGGAATTTTATGATAGGTTGCAATCCCTATTTAGTACAATGATGACTTATGTCACCTTACACGAAACCCTTTCTACTACAATAGAGGCCAAACGGCACTTATACAAAAAATTAACGAAACAGGCATTTATTCGTGGCCTTAAGGAGCCACTTGGGTCTCGTATAAGGTGCATGAGGCCCGAATCTATTGAAAAGGCTCTCGAATACGTTCAAGAGGAATTAAATACTATATATCTACAGCAACGTAACGATGCTTCATCTAAGCCAAATCACTCATCTAACTATAACAGTAATGTACCTAAGCCTACATATAACACTAACAATTCGTCAAACAGATTTACTCTACCACAAGTACCATACACTTTTCCGCCACAATTTAAACCTAACCCACCTTACCAATTTAGAATGCCTATTCTAAACCAACAATACCCACCTAGAATGCCCACACGTACCCAACAAATGTTCCGTGCCCTTCCACCTAATTATAATCCTCAAAGTAATGTATTCCGTGCACCCCCACGTCCTCAACCGAAACCCCAAACTGGCCCAACTCCAATGAGTGGCGTCAGTCATTATGTGACAAAGGAATCCGTACCTAGACACGATTGGCGTATACACGGAAATCCACCACCTACAAATTATTTTAAAACTCGTGACGTAAATTTAAATGAATGTGCAACCAATAACTTTTACCCAAATTATGACTATTATGAACCTGAGTATAACTATTACTATGATCGATATTCTGACGATTACAACTACTATTACGAAGACAGGAATCAAGAGTACTATAACGAACCTTGTGACTATAACGAAGATAACGAATCAAATCCACAAACTGACCGGAAATTTTACCAAGGTCAAGAGTTCAAAAGAACCAAAATAGAAATTAATCTTCAAACTCAAAGACAGTTGCCCTATATACAAATTGAGAATCCCCCACTTAAACTTTTAATAGACACCGGGGCAAACCAATCCTTTATTAGCCCCGACGCAGTTAATACTTACTTTTACCATATCCCATTGACATACGATCCGTTTGAAGTCACTAACGTTCATGCAACATCTCGAAATAAATATTCGATTACGATACCTTGTTTCCAAGAATTTAATAGTGATAAAGAAATTAAATTATTTATGTATAAATTTCATGACTACTTTGACGGTTTAATTGGACTTGACTTGTTGACAGAATGGGAGTCTAAAATAGACCTTAAACATAAAACATTAGTGACTAAATTTGCAACTAACCCGATTCGAATGTACGATTCTAAAAATTGTAATTTATACGAAGACATAGTGCCTGCAAACAGTTCAAAATTAATTAGAGTTCCTATTAATACATTAGACGGTGAAGTCTTAGTGCATGAGCAATTAATATGTAATTGTATTATACATGAGTGTTTAACCACGGTTAAAAATAATCGCGGATTTTTAGAAATTGACAATCCCACAGATAATGACGTAATTATTTCATTCGATCGCCCTGCAACCGCGGAATTATTTAATATTGAAAGTTTTGACAGTCGTTCACCAAATAAAGTCGAACAGGTTATTTCAAAATTACGTACCGACCATTTAA
Organism: Pieris rapae; assembly: GCF_905147795.1. Classification (NCBI taxonomy): domain Eukaryota; kingdom Metazoa; phylum Arthropoda; class Insecta; order Lepidoptera; family Pieridae; genus Pieris; species Pieris rapae. The sequence continues at coordinate 10,121,963 of NC_059524.1, read as the reverse complement.
ACCCGGAGGAAAAAGCGAATTTAATTTCAGTTTGCTCTAAATATGCAGATGTTTTTTATATTGAAGGGGAATCGCTTACTTTTACCAACAAAATTAAACACCGAATTAGAACAACCGATGAAATCCCCATATATACAAAAAGTTATCGCTATCCGCAAATACACAGGCAGGAAGTTAGGGAACAAATTGAAAAAATGTTAAATCAAGGGATAATTAAACCTTCTGATTCAGCTTGGAGCTCACCAATTTGGATAGTACCAAAAAAGGCAGATGCTTCTGGAAAACAGAAATGGAGATTAGTCGTCGATTTTCGTAAATTAAATGAGAAAACTATTGATGACAAATATCCTATACCAAATATAACCGATGTCCTTGACAAATTAGGGAATTGCCAGTACTTCACTACTCTCGATTTAGCTAGTGGTTTTTACCAAGTGGAAATGGACCCAATCGACATTTCAAAGACCGCATTTAATGTAGAACACGGGCATTTTGAATTTTTGAGAATGCCCATGGGACTTAAGAACTCACCATCAACTTTTCAAAGAGTTATGGACAATGTTTTACGTGGCTTACAAAACGTTATTTGTCTAGTATACTTGGATGATATAATCGTATTTAGCACTAGTTTACAAGAGCACATAATTAACCTTGAAAAAGTATTTCAACGTCTCCGCGAATCTAACTTTAAAATACAAATGGACAAATCAGAATTCCTTAAATTAGAAACAGCATACCTAGGACATATAATAAGTAAAGAAGGAATTAAACCAAATCCGGACAAAATTAAAGCTATAACAAAATACCCAGTCCCGAAAACTACAAAAGAAATAAAACAATTTTTAGGTTTACTAGGCTATTACAGAAAATTTATTCCAGATTTCGCACGTGTTACCAAACCATTAACTAAATGTTTAAAAAAAGGTAGTAAGATTATTTTAAATTCAGAATATATGGATTGTTTTGAAAAATGTAAAGCTCTTTTAACTAATGACCCGATTTTGCAATACCCCGATTTTACAAAGGATTTTATACTGACCACAGATGCATCTAATTTAGCTATTGGCGCCGTTCTTTCTCAAGGCCCAATAGGCTCAGATAAACCTGTCTCATTTGCCTCGCGTACTTTAAATGAAAGCGAAATTAATTATAGTACGATAGAGAAGGAATTGTTGGCTATAGTTTGGGCTACAAAATACTTTAGACCCTATTTATTTGGCCGTAAGTTTAAAATCGTTACAGACCATAAGCCTTTACAATGGATAATGAATTTGAAAGAGCCTAACTCACGTTTAACCCGTTGGCGATTAAAACTTAGTGAATATGACTATACGGTTGTGTATAAAAAAGGTAAGTCGAACACGAATGCTGACGCTTTGTCACGTGTAGAATTAAATAACGAGATAGTAGAATCATTAGTAGTTAATATATCTGACTCCGAGTCGACCGTGACATGTCCTGACGATAGACCTCTTATTAGCCTTTCATCGACTGATACTGCACCAACTTTAAGAGCCTACAGCACTGACGGAAGCGACGACGGAGCTGATATAAATCAGGTAGGTACAAAACATACTAGTCGCGAAAGTCCAATACTTGACATCCCCATAAGTGAAGACCCTCTTAACTTGTTTCGAAAGCAAATCCTAATAAAAATCACAAATAACTCACCCTCAACTAAACCCGTTCTTAATAGACCTTTTGAGAATTTTTCGCGCGTCTCTGTACAAATTAATGAGAACAGCCTTCAACAAGAAATTATCGCCATAATTAAAAAATATGTAGATCCGAAAATACGTACTGCTATACTCGTCGAACCCTTAGGAAAAATGTTGAGTATAGTACCTATTATTCAAAACACTTTTCGAAGCTCATCTATGAAATTATTACTTGTTAAACGGCAAGTTGAAAATATTAGAGATTATTTAACCCAACAGGACACGATTAGAAAATATCATGAAGGTAAAACCAACCACCGCGGAATAAATGAAACATATATGTCCTTATCCCAAAGGTATTTCTGGCCTAAAATGAAACAAGATATAGTTAATTACATAAGCATATGCCCAATCTGTAACTCCGCAAAATACGACCGTAATCCCGTACGCCCAGAGTTTAAAATTGTACCGCCGCCTTCTCGACCATTTGAAACAGTTCACATAGATGTCTTGACCTTAGAACAAGATAAATTTTTGACTTTCATTGACGCATTTTCTAAGTATGCTCAAGCATACCAACTTAATGACTGTACAGCTCCAAACATAATTAATAAACTATTAACTTTCATGACACATCATGGATCACCTATGACTTTAATTTCCGATAGAGGAACAGAGTTTACAAATCAAGTATTTGCTGAATTCCTACGCCTACATAAAATAAATCACCACATGATAGCACCTCACAGTCCTAATGAAAACGGAATGATAGAGCGTTTACATAGCACCCTTATAGAACATATTAGAATATTAAGATTAAAACACAAAAACGAATCGGCAGCCAATTTAATTTTATACGCTATTTTAGCATACAATAGTTCTATACATAGCTTGACTAAATGTAGACCATATGACATTGTTACTGGACATTATGACCCTAGAGACCCTACAGATTTAAACTTAACAGAAAGACTTTTGCAACAATACATACAATGTCACCGTAACAATATGCTAACAGTGTATAGTATGATACATGACTCATCGTTCGCAGAACGCCAAGCGATAATGCAGAGACACAATTCCCGTAGGGAACCCGAGACTGATTACACACCTGGACAGGATGTTTATATAAGTAATCCGATAGCTGCGAGACAAAAGTTAGCTCAACGTTATATACAAGACAAAGTTGTTACAAATTTACCCATACATATATATACCTCTAAAAAACGATTACCTGTATCGAAGTCCCGACTAAAACGTGTTCCAAAAAGTAGTAAATTGTTACAGGATGCTGCTGACAACCCTGATGTTGTCCCTGGACATAGCAATGACCCAGGAGATAAGACTTGAGAATATGGACAACGGACCTGGACTATTACCGTTTAATATCGGACTTACTGACATAATTACCCATTATCATACCTTTTTGCATTTCATTGACTTGGATGAAATTGGCCTGAAGATTGAAACATTAAAGACTCAAATTCATGACATTGAGGGTTACTTTGACAACCACAGTTTACCTATTTCTAAAGCTCGTCTTCAACATTTAACGGAAAAATTAGATAAAGCATCGTTGTTATTAAGTACATTAAAACCTGGTCGCGTTAAAAGAGGTTTAATTAATGGTTTAGGCTCTATTATTAAAAGTGTAACCGGTAACTTAGACTACAGCGATGCCATTAAATATGACGAGGCCATTAAAATTCTTCAAAATAATCAAAATAATATAATTTCCGAATTTAATAATCATATAAGTCTTAGTAAGGCGTGGATGTCCGAGCACGCGAAAATTATTGATAAATTAGTGGAAAATCAAATTGATTTAAATAAAACAATGTATTTTATGATTTCGAAATTTAACACTGAACATGTAGATACAGTAGTCTTCGCAGAAATTTCCCAATTATTAAATTCATTTGATGATAATATTAATGAGCTACTATTAGTTATAAGAAATATCGAAGATAGTTTAGCTTTTACGCGCACTTATACAGCGCACCATATTATGTTAGATATAAGTATGTTACGTAGTATGTTAGGTACTTTAAGTTCTGTTTATAAACCGGAACAGTTATTAGATTTAGAACTCCGCGAATACTATAGCGTAATTCGCACTGGGTCATATTTTAGTAATAATAGAATAGTTATAGTGTTACGGTTTCCCATAATATCCCCTAATACTTTTACCCTTTTTAAATTATCCATCTTACCAAATCATTACCAACACATTATTATACCTCCCTTTCCTTATATAGCAACCAATAATGATAATTATGTGTACATAGAGGCTGAATGCCCGAAGTCAAGAAATCGGTTTCTGTGTGAAGAGACACTTAATCATCATATAAAACGCTCACCTGATTGCATAGCAGACCTTGTCATCAGCCAGCAAGTGTCAAATTCATGCATACCTACCACGTTGACACTCGCCAAGCCTGCCATGGAAAAATTAGACGACCAACATTACTGCGTTACGTTTCCAAGTTTAACTAAAATATCCCTGTCATGTAAACGAAGAGAATATCTGAATCTGCAGGGCAGTTACCTTGTAACAGTACCGCCGAACTGTTCTCTGCATACTAAGGACCTCACCATTGTTAACATAAATAATCAATTAAAAGGGGAGCCTTTGAAGATTTTGCTACCAATGAACTCTACCCCTACGACACCACAGCGATCCTTAAAGATACATACGATTGATTTGAATGGATTACATAATTTAGAGAAGCAAATCGAAGTACAAATGCCTATTATTCCGGAAAATCCAACCATCATCTACCACACCACTTTACCCTTCTACGTAATGCTCCTGTGTTCAGCTATTTTTGTAATATACATCGGATATCGTCGACTCCATAAAAGTACCCAGAATGCTGGAGTTCAAGAGCAACAGGTACACCCAGAAGGTGATCCAGCCGCAACATTTTCCCTCAACGTCCTCAAATAGTTGCGGATCTGCGGGGGGAGGAGTTATGTGCCAGCCCTTGCATCAGTTATGTGCCAGCCCTGCACCTAACGATATAGGATTTCTGCTGATTAAGGACGCCACCGGCGACGCTAGATATAAGACTTAGTTTTAAGAATTCATTCTTGTAAGCATCGCGCTACAGATCACTCTATTAATTTGTAATTATAATAAATTAGTTTGATATTAAATTGGTTTTTTTTGGAGTGCACCGGCGGGTGAAATATAATTAGTTAAATATTGTATATATTTATAATTTGTATTATTATTTATATTTTTCTTCTTCTTTCTTCGAGTTTTGGTAAGCTTTTCTGAGTTTTATGAACGAGCCTCCGGACCCGGGGGGCACGGCGCCCCCCGCGGTTGCATTTATCACCATATCTAATGAATCCGGTATGGATTCTGACTGTTCTTTGGCCTCTAAAAGGAAGCTGAAGCGCAGTCACAAGCAAAATTTACACAAAATTTGCAAACATTGCAATAAAAGGAAACGCAAAAGTACTACAGAACACTCTAAACCCTCAGACAGTCATTCTTGTCAATGCACAGATGAATTTGCTGAAACCACTGTGACACCACCAACCAACAATTTGCCTCCACCTAGTCCTTCCACAAATAATACAACAATGCCTCTTCTTTCCACCAGTATATCTTCTAAACCCACCACACAAATTGGTAGGGCTAGTTACGATGCCAATGACCACGGCCCGTTTGTGGTACATGTGCAGAAAGTACAGTCTGCTGAAGATGATAGCACAGTTTTACACCCAGTTGTATTCGGGAGATTTTTAAAAAAATTTCTGTTTAAAAATATTGTAGATGGTAGTTTAAAACGTATTGGCAGAAATAAAATGACATTAACTTTTAGTAAATATACAGACGCAAACAGCTTTATAAATTCAAACTGCTTACCAACTAACAACATGAAAGCTTTTATCCCTACTTTCAATATTACAAGGATGGGTTTAGTTAGGGGAGTACCAACGGAATGGTCTCCTGAAGATATTATGGAAAACACTAACATACCCATTGGGTGTGGGGAAATTATAAAAATCAGGCGACTTAATTATAAAATCATGGTCAATAACTCACCTACGTGGAAACCTTCACAAACAGTTGTTTTTACATTTGATGGACAAGTTTTGCCTAAACGGATATTTATGTGTTATAATTCTTTGCCGGTTAAATTGTATGTGTATCCCACAATTCAGTGCTTTAATTGTTGCCGCTTTGGGCACACCAAGGTCCAATGCAGGTCAAAGCCCAGGTGTTACAAGTGTGGTCAAGGCCACACCGGAGATACTTGTAATGTAGAGGAAGACCATGGTTCTTGCTGCTTATGCTCTGGGCTGCACTTTGCTTCAAGCAAAAAATGCCCAGAATATGTGAGACAAACAGATATAAAAGTAACAATGGCAGAGAATAGCTTATCTTATATTGAAGCGTCAAAATTACATCCCCCAATTTCGAAATCATTTGCTGATGTTGTATCCTCTCTCCCAAGTAAATCTCTTCCTGGTGGAAATACAGTATTGCCTGGTTCACCACCTCCACGTACAATATCTTATAAAAAAACAGTCTTCACTAAACCCAGAACGCCTCCTCAACACAGTAAAGGTTTCGATCATGTAGCACATGAGTCTCTTGTAAGAGACTACAATATGCCAGAGCCTTCTAATGGATGTGCATTACCATCATCGCCTAATGCAAATTCACAACAGACAATAATAGAGTTAATTACTACATTAATTAAATTACTTTCTCAACCTAATTTATCTATACCGTCCCACGCTGCTAATTTAATTAATTCCTACACTGATAATAATAATGGCCAACATGGACAGGTTAGTTCAATGGAACTGCCGCAGTATTATAAACAAAAAGCATGAAATTATACACATTATAAATAATTTTAATCCTTTTATTTTTTCTTTATCTGAAACCTGGCTAAAGCCAGATCAGGTATTCAAAATCCCTGGTTATTCTTGCTTGAGAGAAGACAGGGCTGATGGGTATGGTGGTGTATGCCTGCTCATCAGAAACTCAAGCATCTTTTCTTCCTTCCCTCTTCCTTCACATAGTAACAGCTTTTCTATCATTACAGCTATTGTTGATGGTATCTGTTTTGTCTCTATATATGTCCCTCACCCCTCCTTGCAAATATTCAATGAAATTAAAAACTTAATTTCAGTTCTCCCTCAGCCTTTCATGATTCTAGGTGATTTCAACTCTCATCATACATCGTGGGGTAGTTCAGTATCAAATAGGTACGGGTATGAATTATTGGATATCTTAGACATGTATAACCTGTGCATTTTAAATACGGGTTCTCCTACTCGCCTTACAAAGCCTGGTGAAGTAATTAGTGCCATTGACCTGTCCATCTGTACTCCCAATTTAGCATCTTCTCTCTCTTGGTCTACTTTGTGGTCATCTTACAATAGTGATCATTATCCCATAATCATTTCATTTCCCTGTAAAAAAAATAGTAATATGTTTATTAAAAAGTCTCGCCTTAAACACAAAATCATAGACTCGAAATGGAGTCAATACAGTTTATTAGTAGAAGAGAAACTGAATAATTGCTCAGAAGATAATGTCACAAATAGTAATTATTTACAAGATGTTTTGTTAGAATCGGCTGATAGTGTTTTTCCTAGGAAAAAGCCGAGTAGTAATAAGTTGTCATCTCCACCATGGTGGGATGAAGAATGTACCACAGCTATTAAAAAACGCAAGGCAGCTGAGCTTAATTATCGCAATGATATGTCTATGGAAAAATACGAGGTCTTAATGAATGTAATGAAAGAGGTTAAAAAACTATTTAAAAAAAAGAAATCTGAGGGTTGGAGGAAATATTGTAGCTCTTTATCACCTGGAATAAATTCTTCTGTCATTTGGCGAAATATCAAAAGATTTAGGTCAGCTATCAATCCTTCTAACCCGTCGTTGCTTCCTATAGAATTAGCTGATCAATTCCTTGATCGCTTGGCTCCTCCTTCTGCTCCAGATCTCATCCACTCTTCTACACAAAATAACTCTGATGTTGTCCCTTCCTCATTAAATCTACCTTTTACGCTATTAGAATTAAAAGGTGTATTAAATTACGTTAAAGACAGTGCTCCTGGGGAAGATGGGATCCCATATTCCTTTTTGTCTCACCTTGGCGAAAATGGATTAAATTACTTTTTAAATTTAATAAATAAAGTTCTTTTGACAAATGACATACCGTCATCTTGGCGAAGTCAAATAGTGCTGCCATTTTTAAAACCGTCTAAGATTCGATCTGATATTAAATCATACCGTCCTATAGTCTTGTCATCGGTGATAACAAAAGTTGTTGAACATTTAATTAAAAATCGGCTTGAATGGTATATAGAAAATAATAAATATCTGTCACCAACTCAGTTTGGATTTCGAAAAGGTAAAAGTGTGTGTGACAATTTAGGCATATTAGTCACGGACATTCGTAATGCTTTCTCAAATAAAAAGTCAGTAGTCGCAGCTTTCTTGGATATTAATTCGGCTTATGATAATGTTTTGTTACATATTCTAAAAAGTAAATTAGATAAATTAAAGGTTCCTTATTTTTTAAATAATTTCATTGTAAATCTTCTATCAGAGAGGAAAATTATTTTAGATGTTGGCGGCCCTTACATGCCTAGTAGGCTGGTATGGAAGGGTTTGCCACAAGGGTCTGTGCTGAGTCCTTTATTGTACAATATTTATACACATGACCTAGAAAACTCTATCGGAGATTCAGTTAGTATATTACAATATGCCGATGACTTGGTTATTTATGCCTCTGATAAGTCTGTAAGTAATGCTGAACAACGTGTCTCGTCCTCTTTATCTTTCCTAAAATCTTGGATGGATGCAAATGGCCTAGATCTGTCTCCCTCAAAAAGTACCGTCGTACTTTTCACTAAATCCAGAAATCCTCCCTCACCAACTATAAGATATGATTGCGATAATATATTACCCGTCAATAATCAAGTAAAGTTCTTAGGAGCTATACTTGATTCTAAACTAACAGGTCAACCACACTGCGAATTTGTGGTTGGTAAATGTGAGCGACACTTGAATATGCTGAGATGTCTCAGTGGAGTTTGGTGGGGTGCTCACCCGGCCACATTGAGGTTGGTGTATAATGCTGTCATTAGAAGCGTTCTTGATTTTGGGACCTTTTTCTTAGATCCAGGTAATGTAGCAGGCTTTAGAAAACTAGATCTCATACAGTCTAGGGCTTTGAGGATTGTTTCTGGTGCTATGAAATCGAGCCCGGTTAATGCTCTGCAAATAGAATGTTGTGACCCTCCATTAAACTTAAGGCGTCAATATCTGTCAGATAGATTCATTTTTAGAACTGCCCAGTTCCATAATCATCCCCTCATTTCCAAACTGGAATCTCTTTCTCAAAAATTACCCTCTTCACATAAACCTTTACCTTGTCTATTAAAAAGCTTTCTGAAATTTAAACAATTACAAGCCCCAACTCATTCCTTTTATATCCTTCCCCTATTTAGCTCTTCTTATGATTCTCTACTTCTTTCTCCTGAGATATGCTTTTCTATTGGCATTGAAAAATCTGATTTTAATGCTAATGCAAACTTTAATTCCAATGTCAATATGAAATGGCCTAACTGGCATCAAATGTATACAGATGCTTCTAAACACTCCAATGGGTGTGTTGGTGTTGGAGTGTACCACAAACAGTACAACATAGTTCAGAAAATTAAATTACCTCCAGAATCATCGGTCTTTACCGGTGAATGTTTTGGACTACTAAAAGCTCTTGAATATGTGCTGTGTTTCAAACTCAAAAAAACCGTTGTATTTACCGATTCCTTAAGTGCATTACAGAGCTTAGCAAAATTTTCACTTAAACTAAACCCATTCTTTCATGTTATATTTGAATGTAGGAGAAAGCTGTTGCAATGCCAATTACACAACTATTTAGTATCATTTTGTTGGATACCTAGTCACTGTGGTATCTCTGGAAATGTGAAAGCTGACAGTTTGGCTAACAGTGCTACTGTGACCGGTGACGTATACCCGTACAAGAATTTTGGCCATGATCTTGCTGCTTTGCCCGGCATATATCTCCACAATTCGTGGAATATGTGTTGGGAAAAGAACGGCCGGATTAAGGGTCGTTTCTTGTATGCTATACAGTCTTCCGTTCCCAGGAAGCCGTGGTTTGCCAAATTGTCGCTTGGTAAAACTGCCACTTCTACTATAATCCGTATGCGTCTGGGACATAACAGCCTTCCAGTTCATTTGCACAAACTCGGTATCGTAACTAGTACCGCCTGTGAGTGTGGCGAGAGCTATTCTGACTTGAATCATGTTTTCTTTTCTTGTCCTAAGTATGACCATTCTTCCTTATATACTTCTTTAGTTTCTCTGTCCGTTCCCCTTCCTACCAATATTTATTTACTTCTTCGAGATTTAAATCCCCTTGTATATAGTATTATAAGTATGTTTATTGTAAATAATAACATTAAACTATAATTTTGATTTTTTTCCATTATTAATTATTCTGATTATTTGTAAATTTATGCGCTTTCAATTATTTATGTTATGTCGCGATTGGTTTCCTTAGTTTTTTTCATTATGCATAAACTGTAAATAATTAAAACAACGAATTATAAAAATCCCATACTTGACGCTGGCTAATGCACAAACAGTGTTAGAGCCAAAGGAAAAAAAAAAAAAAAAAAATACGGATGTGAAAAAATATTTTTGAAAGAACGCGCTTCATCTCAATTAATTAATGACAACTTATTATTTTTTGTGCTTTCGCTTCTTTAAATCTTTATTAATAAATGAACGTTTCACAAAAATGTTATTGTTAAACTCAATAATAATATTTTGTATTTAATAAAATACATATTATGTCTATTAATATTGACCAATTAATTATCTGAAACTAAATATTACCTATATATATTGTATATAGAAAATGTTATATATTTATTAACTTTCTTGTCATACATATAATTTAATATGTGCTCAATTCTTGAGTTTCTGAACGTTAGATACACAATTTTTATCCGTACGAATTGAAAAGCCACCTTTAACAATTCGTTAAACAAGAAGTCCTAGTCCAATGTAACTACGTACGATAAATTATGCGCATTTATCTTGGGACCAAAATATTTTCGAATTGCTTGATGCTTCGTGGGGGACGGCCGAGAAACGAATCTAATTGAATGCTTCCAGTTCTGTTTAATTCATCATTGCTATTTATGATAGGACTTACATGAAACAAGTATTGCGTGTTTATTACGCATTAGAAATTGTTCGTTTACGTTGTGTATGGACAAAGAAAATACTGTTGTATAAAGAAATGATAACTCCTTCCGATTTGGTAAGTTTTCTTGTAATACGTTACCGAATATTTTTAATTTTACACATTATGAATAATAACATAATTATATAAATTACAATGGGGGTAGCAAATTAAACTAATAATAATAATAATAGCCTTTATTCAGATACTTACATATTTTATATACATTTAAACAAATTTTTATATTAATCTAAATCTGGTGCATCTGTGTGCCCTTTTTTGGCAAAGGCCTCCTCCAAATCCCGCCATTCCTCTCTACACTGTGCCACTCTCTGCCATGTACCACCTGCCGTTTCTTTAATGTGGTCAATCCACCTTCTCAGTTGTCTCCCTCTTTTGCGCTTGCTGTACCTTGGGCACCAGTTAAGCAGTTTTTTGCTCCACTTTTCTGTACCTCTTGCGATGTGTCCCACCCATTTCCACAACAATGAGATTTTTATGTGTATAATTTAATATAGCTCTTCTAAGATCTGCGTAGAAGGAATCCACATCGGCGTTACTGGCTTGTTCCGTAGGGCAGTAAATCTGTACTATAGACCATTTTGCGTTCGATTGTGGCATTGTAATGTTCAGAATAGCAATTCGTTCAGATATTCCCAAGAACTCCTCGATATTCTTTCGAAGTTCTTTTTTTTATAAGAAATCCGACTCCATATTTGCCTGATGTTTCGCCTTTAAAATAAAATACAAAATTACCATGGTCTTCTATTTCTTCTCCTAGCCTCCGAACTTCGCTAAGGCCTATAATGGACCAGTGAATTTTTTCAATTGCTAATATTAGCTCAGTAAGGCTTTCTTCCTTTCTTAGAGTGAGAGTATTAATTGTTGCAATATACAGGTGCTGATTGTCTTTTTGGCGATTGACTATTTTGAGAGAATTATTTTTTATTTTGGGATTTGAAGGGTAATAGTCTTTTTCCCCCACGGTGACCAGCCGGCTTGGGAGAGGTGGAGGGGGCGCTTGTAATTGTTATTGACATGCTGTATATTCTTCTAGAGCGGGACGTTTTGAGTTTGTTTTTTTTGTCAAGTAGTTGTCTATGTGTTTGTTTTTATATAATTTTTTCGCTGCTTTTCTTGTTGTATCGGCTTCGCAGTTGTCTTCTTTGGACTCTGGTGACGTTGACTGGTTTCTCTTCTTTTTTCCTGGTCTTGACCTTTCAGAGACAGTGTTTGGATTTTTTAAATAAATAATTTTATCGTATTTTAGAATCGCTAGTCTGCCTTTTTCTCGTTCTGTGTTGACTATTATTTGCAACTCCTTGCGTTTGTTAATAATTTCTGGAGGAAAATCTTCTTTAATGTAATAGGGTGATGACTCAAAATTTTTCCTTTGTTTAAGGATTTTTATTTTCAATCCCATCGTTGCTAGTGTGAAGATTATGGGTCTCGTCTTCTCCCCCTTTTTTTAGCAAATTAAACTATTAACGCCTAAAATCAAAATGTAGCCCTGAATTTTTTTTAATTACCTATCTACCAAATATGTACTTAACATGTTTTTCGTTATTATTGATAATATATGTACTTTTGGGTTTACTTAACATGTCAATTAAATGTTATTACCTATATTTTAATAGAGGCTTCATACGTTAAGCAATAAACCGTATAGTCAATAAATAAAATGGCAAAATAATAGGTAGTAAAATATTATATGTTGTGTACGCGTAGGTACGTAATTCTTAAGTATTAATTAGAAGTATAATAATGAATTATCAACAGTTTTGTGCTGTATTATAAAAAAAATACTTTTGAAATACAAATATAATGTAAAATGTAATATAATTTACGCAGACCGTCGTTCCTGTGGATCATCATCGCTGTTGGTTGTTGCTATGCTATGATTATAAAAAATTAAACACCTTGTCATCATATTGTTTTTATTCATGTAAACAACAACATAACTTAAAGAAAAAAACAATATGAGCTTCGCCGAAGAATTTAGGCGGCTACGGTTCTTGACACATTGCGGCCGCGGAACGTCTAAGAAATTGTTTTATGAATAATAATCGATTCAGATGAAGCGCGTGGGCGAGAGCGGGAAGCTGGTGCCGTTCTTCAAGGCTGTGGGTGTTTATTTCACCGTGGGTTGCGGCGCACCGTCGGCGTCCGCGGCGGCGCTGAAATGCGCGCCCGTGGTGTGCCTGCTGGCGTGCGTGGCGACGACGCGGCGCGGGGCGCACGCGAGGCGGGTGGCGGCCGGGCTGGCACTGTCTGCGGCCGGGGACGCGCTGCTCGTGTGGCCGCATCTGTTCGTGGCCGGCATGGCTGCCTTCGCGGCCGCCCACCTCGCCTACATATCCGCCTTCGGGCTGCGCCCGCTGTGCGTGCGCGGCGCCCTGTTGGCCTACGGCGCCACGGCGTTATTCTTGCGTGCGCTGACACCGCCGCCGCCTCTGCGCGCTCTCGTTCCGGCCTACGCGGCACTCCTGGCCACGATGGCGTGGCGCGGCGCAGCCACACCGGGCCCGCAGCGCTACGGGGCGCTGCTGTTCCTGCTGTCCGACGCCATCCTCGGATACGGCCTGTTCGGCGGGTCGGTGCCCTACGAGAAGGTGCGTTAGTTCCGTTCCTCTGCGCCGACGCTTCGCTATCTTTCCGCTGACTAGAGCCCTTCCGCAGGTGCTGGTGATGACGAGCTACTACTCGGGGCAACTGGGCATCGCCCTGAGCGCTCTGCGGCGTCCTCCCGGCGCACGGCACTAGTGATGAATTCGTGCAGCCTCCTGACTGCGATCTTATGGAGTAGACGAGCTGTGATTCATTTAGGTATTTAGAGAGTAAAACGGAGCCAAAGTTCAGATCAATCGAGGTGTTCGGTACTTTAAACCGTTAGTCAATAAGACTGAAAGCGATAGCCTATTTGTCGTACAATATTTACATAGTTTTGTATTTTGTAAAAATCGGTTTATAACTTGTTTACATTCCAATTTTAATGATTTCTAAAATCTATTTTGTCAACGTACTTATATAATGTTATATACTGTGTAAGGATGAAAGAATAGAAATCAGGAAAGCGCAAATCGAGCGCAGTAATACATATCTGTAATTGAGATGATATTCTGTAAGTGTAGATTGTAGTGTAGATCAGCCGAGAGTTCGCCTTTCTTGACGTGTTTCAGGAGAGGTCGAATCGATTAGTTCCTAAGTGTTACAATCTTCCATATTTTTATTAGTTTTATCAATAAACCGTATCCACGAACGCTTTTCTCATTTCAAACATTGTTAAGACAAATGTGAATTGAAGGTGATTTATATAAAACAAATTAAAATAACTTAGTATATATAATATATTTACAAACTTAACAAAGTGTAAGACGCGATGACGAGCGTCGATGTTCTCTGGCGGGTGCGGAGCCGGAGGCCTGACGACTTCTTCCGAAGTGAATTGACGCATCACCGAAGGTTCTGCCAAAAGGGCTAAGTACTTGGAGAGAACCTTTCCTCCCTTTTCTCTTCTGTCATAAATAAAAGGTTAGTACAACTTTTGCATTATTAAAGGCTACACTGACAGTGTCGGTCGTGTCGGCCAGCCGAATGGTTTTTATTTTGGATCGAATAATATTTATTAAGAATGTAAAGCAGAGCAGAGGGGCCGTGTTAAAATGAAGTTTCTTCTCACGTAGAAGACGACGAGCCGAATGACGTCACTCGCGGCGAAGGTTGTCGAGACGCGCCTGAAGCTCGGCGTCGGCGTCGCTCAGAGCTCCGCCCGCCGGACCGCCGCCCGCCGCCGCCGCCGCCGTCGGGCTCGCCGGCGTTTTCGCTGTGACACCGTCTCAGTCGCGTTACTCGTTCACAGACAATTTAACAGGTATATATTGGCGCATGAGCTTACCGGTGACGGCGAGGGAGCCGGTCGCCTGCGGAAGTCCAGAAAGCTGGTCGTTGAGCTGGAGCCCGAGTTCGTCCAGGATCTGCGACACTACAGCATCGCTGTAAATATTGGCCAAACTCATTTTAATGCAAGTACAAATGCGTACTCTATGTCAAAAACAATTTTAAATATTTTGTGAAAAGAACTGGTTCTGCTGTGAGATTTTAAAATTTTTTGGAGGATTAAAATCTGTTAAGTGAATAAACGCAATATTCTTATAAACTTGTTTTCTGAAAGCTTTTTGGTGAATGTCTTGGTAGAATTCCCAATTGTTAGATTTTCTGAGGCTCTATTGATGGTAATTCCCCAATGTCTGTTTCTGCATCGGACAAAGAATAATGTTAGGTCTATTACACAGTATAGGCAGCTATGTGTAAAACTTACCACCTGTATTTACCATTTGACACTGTTCTACCTCAATCATATAAAGTTAATTTTATATTAAACATTATTATGAATGCTGTTGTTTCATGTTATAGCTTTCTTCACTTAAATTTGCAATAAAGTTAAGAGAAAAAACAAGCAAAGCCAGGGCAACTAATATATATATATAACTAATAATAGTTGAGAGCTGTGCTGGATAGTAGGAAATAATATCCCACTTGATTAAATTTTGCCTTGCTATTACAAATAATGGGAAGTAATTTCCCATTGCAAAACCTCGCATTTCCCCCAAATGATGGGACGTGAGTATGACATTCTGATTAAAAATCTGTTTCTTCTTCTGGTAAATAAAGGGGTTATTGCTAAAAGTTCCCTCTTAACACCTCCAATTGCCAGCTATAATGTGCTAGACTAAACTGTTCCTTGGTGGCTGTAATGCCAGTCCACTCTCCTACTCTGCACAACCACGACTTCTTCCTTCTACTAGAGGATAAAACGTAAATCATATAAATATGCATTCACCTTTCCTCTTCATCATCGTCACCCTCCATGGCCTCATCTATGGAGTCATTCATCATCTCCTCCTTCATATCCATTATCTCAGACTGCTTCTCAAACTCCTGTAACATTGAATTGTGACACAAACAAATTGACCTGCAAATAATGGGGAATGTTGTGTGATGTCCTGTAGCCCAACTGTCTATAGCCCATCTGTATGGTTAAGCACACGACAAAGCGGGTTCATCATCTAGTGTAAAGAATTATTTAGTAAGTAAATAGATTTTAGACCTGTCAAAACCTGTTGAAAATTTATCTGTGATTAAATCAGATTGATTTTTAGAATCATACTATAAAAGTAATGCTCAACTAAATAAAATATATCAATTTATCCTACTTCAAGTTCATCATAATCTGTCTGCATACCTGAAGAATTCTCTGTATTTGAGGCACATTTAGTTGTCTGTTCATTGTTGCCATGGCCCGGGTGACACCCCGCATTGCTTGAGCCATACTACTCTGAGACTTTAGTGTCTGTATCTTAAGAGAAACAGCCTGGATATTTGCTTTCATTATCATAAATTTGCGAACATAGCGCCGAGTGCGGACAAGATCTTTTGCCATTATCTTAACAGCATCCTTAAAAAACAACAAATTCAATTTATCTCAAGTACATATAAGTGATATATTCCCATTTAGAGAGAGATGCCCGCGCTTTTTTCCATAAGCTAATTACAAATTGTTACCATTTGGCCTTCCTTAGCTAGTTTTTTTATATCAGCAATCACTTTCTTCTCTTGCTGTTCCATCTTCATACGTTCTCTATCAAGGTCGCGCATGGCTTTGTTCAAAGCGCGTTGGTTTTTACGCAGCATCTCCTCCGGCGTCATTCGGTGTCCAAACAACCACTCCATAACTTCCTTTTTAAAGCTAAAATAGAAAACATTTTATCCACTTATCTTTTTAGATTCAATCTCGTATATTAATAATGAGAAATCGAGCAAAAACCTTTAGTTGTTAACCCATTTTGTATGAAATATTACAGTAAAATCTAATCAGGATATAAAATATAAACTTATGAATCACCTAGTTACAATATTTTTAACAACATTTATAATTTCGTATTTTCACTGGAAAAACGAAATCCTTTATTCTCAATATACTTAAATATCTAAATTCTTAATACTTACGATTTTCTACTTACCGATTAAATATTTGTCAAACCAAAACTAAGTAATTAATACAAAAAATTAGAATTGTGATTGATGAGTGATGACATATAATTTTGCTAAAAGTAAAATATTTACCAGAAGGCAGAAGCCTGAGAAGTGAGCTGTCAGCTGTGAGACGAATCACTAGTTACAGACTACAGTTTGCGACAGGCGATGGCACGCCCTACAGCCGTCAAACCAAATTGTATGGGAATGATCACGTGACAAATAGTGAGTTCGATCTATTACTATAAAAATCCAAGGTGGAAGAGGGGGGTTGAGTGCGTCCGACCGTGCATGACTTACGCTAGCGTAGTCTTCGCGGACTGTGCCCCCTCGTATATCCACCGGTTACAGGTGCTACAGTCGCGTTTCATGAGAATCGCGACCGGCGCACCCTTCTACGTGAGAAACGTCGATCTCCACTATGACCTGGAGCTCCCTACCATAGCCCAATGGATGAAGCTGGCGTCCAAACGCCACTTCGACAAGGCTAAACACCATCCCAACCCATTGGTACGTAAAAGCATCAATTACTACCCCTTCCCGACTAAAAAGGCTCGCAGGAGGCGCAGACACATATTAACGGATCCGGATGATCCAATCACAGTAGCAAACGATAAATTAAAAGCCGCCCGCGCGGCCAGTAATAATAGCAATAAACAGATTAGGGTTAAAAACCGCCTTCACCCGGGAAGGCGAGGACCTTTACTTCGCACTTCGCTCACTCCAGTGAGCTTCCGTCCTGCCCTTCAGGCGATGGACCCCCTCGCGACGGCCCAAGCCGAGGTTCGAGTCTCACAGGAGACGCCCTTGCGCGAGTCGCGGGAACCCCACCCATTCAGGCTGAGCTAAGCTCGCCAAACAGCCCGCGCTGAGCTGTAAAGGCCCTTAAGGCCAACAGCGAGATTCCATTCAAAAAAAAAAAAGGGGGAACATTTACCATTTTATAACTTCAGTTCCAACTATTTCCACGCTTTTCTTAGATTGTCCCTATACGACAGGCGTGCCCATTAAACGAACTTATATCATGTATGACAGAATGGAAGGACATTAATTGCTCCAAAAAGATTAAAATTAAGTTTCTCTGTAGCATATGTTCAACAAAAGTTTACTTTTACTAAATCTGTGATATTCATTGTTGATTGTGTTTTGTGGTGTAAATAGTCGATTTTACGATATTCGAATATTTACTAGGGAGAAATTCAAATATTTTCAGTGGCTTAATATTAATCCAAAGTACTGTTTATCTTAGAGCCTTGCAAATTTATACTTTTACGTGTCTCAATATTTGGTTTTTTGATATATTGTAGGTGTCATACCGTGTCATACGTGCGTTTGATTATTATACTCAAAAGTATAACGCGCGCGCTTACTATTTTTTTAAATTATGCCTTCGGTGCCTCTGTGCACTTAATAACAACGTTTAACAATAATATTAAAATTTGCTTTTCTATCAAATATAACTTGTGAAAATTGAAACATAGTTGTAAAGATTACATTATGAGTGACGACGATGTAACTATAATGGAGGTGGACGAAGTTGAACCTGCGACTTCAAAGTCTGCTACATCAGTGGCGTTGAAAACCGCACAGTTGCCGTGGATAGAAAAGTATCGTCCTCAGAAATTTTCAGACATTGTTGGGAATGAAGATACCGTGTCACGGCTGGCTGTATTTGCAAAGGCCGGAAACGCTCCTAACATTATTATAGCAGGGCCGCCAGGCGTAGGCAAAACCACAACTATTTTATGCTTGGCACGAGCTCTACTCGGAATAGCTTTCAAAGACGCCGTGCTAGAGCTCAATGCATCAAACGACCGCGGGATTGATGTAGTCAGAAATAAAATAAAGATGTTTGCACAACAAAAGGTACAACATACAGCATAGCTCTAACTGAAAAAGTACACTTAGTTTTGTAGATAGAAAATAGTAATTTCTTAATACAGATTTCATTTATTAAATATGAAGGAAACTTGTATTTGACTAAATTTTTTATCTCTATAAAAGGCTATATTCCAATATCTAAGCTGTGTTTAAAACTGTTTGTTAATGTGTTATATGATACAATAATTTTCTCTTTTAATTAGGTCACACTTCCCCCTGGACGACACAAGATAGTCATACTAGATGAGGCAGATAGCATGACTGATGGAGCACAGCAGGCCCTTCGACGGACAATGGAGCTTTATTCAAGCACCACACGGTTTGCTCTAGCTGCTAACAACAGTGAGAAAATTATCGAACCTATACAATCCCGTTGTGCTGTGCTTCGTTACTCTAGGCTCACTGACTCACAGATATTGGCAAAGGTACTGGCTGATAAGTCCTTATCACTATTATTTACTTAATAACCTTAACATAATTTGTATATTTTTAAAGCTTCTTCAGCATTGTTGAGTTAAATGCAACATCATTAGTAAGAATATTGTAAAATTAGATCAGTAACAAGAATGTAATCATTTTTGCATAATGTTAAGGTGGTAGAGGTGTGCGGGAAGGAAGGTCTCTCGTACACCGAGGAAGGGTTGTCGGCCGTGGTGTTCACGGCGCAGGGTGACCTGAGAGCCGCACTCAACAACCTGCAGTCCACGGCGCAGGGCTTCGGCCACGTCAGCCCCGATCACGTGTTCAAGGTGTGCGACGAACCGCACCCGATGCTCATCCGCAATATGCTCGAATCTTGCCTCAAGCGGGACATACACGAGGCCTACAAGGTCAGTCCTCGTCCGCTCCGTACGTACCTTCAAACCGAATCTATTCTCGCTAAATGCCTAATAACGATTCGCAGGTAATAGCGAAGCTGGTGAAACTAGGCTACGCCGCGGAAGACATCGTCGCTAACATTTTCAGAGTAGCCAAGACTTTGGAGGCGCCCGACGACGCCAAGCTGACGCTAATCCGCGAGATAGGGCTGACGCACATGCGAGTGGCCGACGGCCTCGCCTCGCCGCTGCAGCTGGCCGCTCTGCTCGCGCGCATGTGCCACGCCTCTTGAATTTATAAAGAATAGAAGACCAACGACAGAGCAAAAGTAAAGATTAAAGAAAAGAACATTCGGCATGTTGTTATTTTATCTTCTGCCCCTCTTCCCAAGTACACGCTGAGTCTATTTTTATAGGGGGTACCTAAGGCTTCAAAGCTCGCCTTTTATAGGAGATCGTTACCTTATTTCCCAAATTCCTGTGATATTCTTTATATTACAAAAGGAATCGACAAAAAAACACGCATAAGTAAAAATAAATTTATGTCAAAATATAAAAAGTATGATGAGCAGCAGAGTTGCGACGGCGCAGGTCACCGCGTGCCCGCAATCAGCTTGTTGTGCTCCCCCATCAGACTCTGCAAGCACAGGCCAAGCGACCATTACCTCGCAGTAATCTCTGCACTCGGCGCGACTTCCGCTCGTCGGGCCCGCTTATGTACGAACTCTTATTTTAAACTAAGGATAAAGTCGGGCATAGGCGGTCCTGGACCGCGGCGCGACGGGAGGTCGACGGCGTCAATGGATCACCTGCTGCGCCTCCACCGGCACTTCTTCGATCATCTTCTGATGCTCCTCGCTCAGCGCCTGCCACACACACACCCGTCACCTCGCTTACTACTAAAAGCCCTAGGTGATGACTAGCGCAGCTCGCTTCGCATCAAAAGTGACGGAAATGAAGTACCTTGAAATATTTGACGGTCTTGACGCGTAGTTCGAGCGTGGCATCCTCGTCGCACACGAAGAGCGCCTGCGGATGCTGCTGGAAGGCGGACACGGTCCACATGTGGTTGACGCCCTCCTCGATGGCCTTGGACAGGGCCGGCGCCTTGTGAGCTCCCGTGATCAGGATCATCACCTCCTGCGCGTCCATCACCGTGCCGACGCCCACCGTGAGCGCCTTCGAGGGCACCTTGGAGATGTCGTTGTCAAAGAAGCGCTTGTTGGCCTCGAGCGTGTCGTAGGCGAGCGTCTTGACGCGCGTGCGCGACACGAGAGAGGAGCCGGGCTCGTTGAAGGCGATGTGCCCGTCCGGCCCGATGCCACCTACGAACAGGTGCACGCCGCCCGCCTCTTTGATGAGGCGCTCGAAGCGCGCGCACTCGGCCGCCAAGTCGGACGCGTTGCCGTCCAGCACGTGAGCGTGCTCCGGCGCTATGTCCACGTGCTTAAAGAACTCGTTGTACATGTAGTGGTGGTAAGATTCGGGGTGGTCGCGCGGCAGCCCCACGTACTCGTCCATGTTGAAAGTGGTCACGTGCGCGAAAGAGAGACGACCTTCGCGATAGAAGTCGATCAGGCGTCGGTACATCCCGAGAGGCGTGCCGCCCGTGGGCAGCCCCAGCACGAAGCGCCGTCCCGGGCCGGGATTGAATTCCTTGATGCGCTGCATCACGAACCGTGCCGCCCAATCCGCCACCACCGACGCATCCTCTAAGATTATCAGGCGCATTTCGATCTATAGGTAGGTAGGTAGTACTGTAGAAATTAATATAATTCTATAAAACGAGCATTCGTATACTTTTTACTTTGTTACGTGAACATTCAATCAATTTATAAAAAGTTGCTCCAAGTAGCATTTTATCATTGGGAGAGACGGCCTCAGCAAAGAAAACACCGGCTCGGACCATCAGAGCCGTCCACCAGGCAAAACTTGGATAAGCGTCCGTATACTTGTACCACTCAATGGCCTTTTGTAATTTTCTAATATTATTTGGCATTGAGGTCGTAGCAATTTCAGTATATTTTACCAATAATACTTAATAAGAATAATATGCTATAATATACTTTATCAGTTTGTTTGACCTCGCGGGACACTCGAGTGCAGATATTCGTGTCATCGACCTAAACGATTTCAATAAAATTTTTGTTTGCGATTGTCATTCCTCAATAACTATTATTCGTAGGAATTCGATAAGCATTCAGATCAGTTCACTAAGTTTTAGGTTTGTTATTTTCTAAATAACAATATTGAATGATCTCTAGGGTTTTTATTAATATAAAAAAAATAATTTCTAATATTTAGACCTTAAAAAATGAAAAATTTTAAATATACTCAAGATGGAATTCGTAACAAATAAGGTTCAATAGACTTTTTAGCAATGACTGGCGCTAAACGTCCTTCGACGACAGGTCACTAACCTTTAAAAACTGTTCACGTTCCGACCGGATATTTTGTAAGTATAGAAAGCTGCGGCCGACGCGCTCACACCGCTGACCACAATTGCACACTGAATGTATATTTTTATTTGTTTACCTTAACGTCTGATAGTGAAATTAACAAATCAAGAAAACGACTGACAGTCCTCGGTACTCGAGTCGGTCGGCACTCGGCATGGAAGTCGCAGATCGGGCTGTCATTTGCCAATAAAATTGCAGTTTGGGCGCGAAATTCAAACATTTGCTCATTGTAAAACAGAAATTAAAATCAACAATTAAATAGTTTTTTTAAATGTTTTATTTAAATAATAGGTCCTTAATAATAAATGTTATCACGTCGCAGGCGGATGGCATTTACTGTTCTTATATATATATATTGCTGTAGTAGTAGACGAGGGGAGACAATACAATGGAAGGAGGGAATACAATTTTATTTAACATTGACAGTAAAAGCAAAAACATTCAGCTTAAAATAATTGTGCTAGACTTTCTCAACTAGTGAATATAGTTTTTAACCACGCTATGCTATTTAATATAACATTATCGCTAATATCTCTAACACTAACCAGAGACAAATGTTTGGGACGATTGTCTCGGTGGACGATCTCTCAACTAAGACTCGATCGCGAGGCGTAAAACTTTGTTTTACCAAAGTGAGGAAGGAGCGACGCCGGATCATTGCGGCCAGTGAGCTCGGGGAGGCGCGAGGCTCGGCCGCGAGAGAGACTCGAGAGCCCCCGAACGTTCGAAGCGGGTGGGCCCCCGGGGGACGTCCCGGAAGTCCCCCCGAGCCTCGGGTCAGGCGCAGCGCGCGCGTTTCGCCGGCGGCTCACCCTCGCCGCTCCAGAAGGCGTATTCGGGCAGCCACTTGACCAGCTGCGCGTCGAAAAACTCCTCCAGACTCTTGGCGTCCCTGTACAGCTGCGACTCCACCTGCGACGAAAGGCGGGTTACGACGGACTAGGCGAGGCCGGGCGGGGGCGGGAGGGTACGTACGGGGTTGCAGCGGTACACGTTCCGGAAGAGCAGCCTCACGTCGGCCACGAACTGCGCCTCGTGCGTGTAGCGGTCGTCGGCTCGGGGCTGCAGCTTCATGCGGATCACGTCCAGGCACATGGCGCGACCTCCCTGGCGAATGGCGAATGGCGAAGCGGTCGCTTTCGTGATTACCAATTTCGACAAAGCGCTACGTGTCGGGAAACGAAACAAACCTGCGGCTCCCGGAACGGTATCGACTGATCCACCTGGCAGTACAGTTCCAGCGTGATCCTCTCGACGATGCGCCTGCGCCGGCCGCTCAGCTCGCCGGGCGGCGTCGGTCCCTCCTCGGGCAGAGCCGCGAAGTTGACACACAGCAGGCACTGCCACGACTCGGTCTCCCTGCGAACAGTGCGTTGAGCCGAACGAACGAACCGCGGAGCCCGACCGGAGCTCGGCGCGGAGCGGCACTCACTCGGGCAGTTTCTCGACGGCGGGGATGTGGCAATACTGGTGGAAGACTTTGGGGCAGCGGTCGCAGCACATGAGCTCGCCGCCGTCCATGCAAACCGCGCACCAGTCGTCGTTGGGATCCGGGGGCCTGGCGTCCGTGGACGAGTGGACGGGGTCCGGCGACCTACCCGCGCCCTCGGCCACCACTTGCACGCCGTTGGAGTCCAGCTTGGCGATCGTCGCCATCAAGTCTTGCACGGACTCGGCGCACACTTTGTCCAGCTCGGACGAGACGCCGCCCTGAGAAACGGTCTTTGTTATTTGCAATCGACGTTTCGTCTTCCGAAGCGCAGACGTCGAGGGAGAGCAAAGACACTCACGTTGAGGCTGGGACTGGGCGTCTTGGGATTGGTGGAGGAGACGAGAGGCGTGCGCGCGGGCGTAGCGTGGCGCGGACCGAGCGTGATCTTGAACTCGGGCCCGGATGCGGGCGCCGGGGGCCCCGCGCCGGTCACGCCTTCGCCGGACGCTGCAATCAGTCTCATATAGTCCGCGTGTGAAATGAGGAGTCTTAGAGGAAAAAAACAGAATTTTAAGGTTTAGTCCGGGGCGTGGGTGACATGAGCGTGGGTGACAAAGTGAAATCAAACCGAGGTGGAAGCGAAGGGCGCTAATTACCCGAGCCGTGTCCGTGCTGCGGGATGTGCCACTTGGCGCCGGCGGGCGGCGTGTGCGCGGCGAAGGGGGGCGCGGGGGGCGCCGGCGAAGGGGTCCGGGGTCCGCCGCCGCGGCGCCCTCCGCTCGCGAACGCCACGTTGCCGTAGGCGCCCATCACTGCACAAGCGTCGTATCGTTACTCGAATCCGTCGAGGCGGAAACGCAGTGACCGAGGTCGGGCCGGGAGCACACTCACTGTGGTAGGCCTGATGGGCGTGAAGGGCTCGGCCTCCCGCCGCTCCGCCCGTTCCCGCCGCCGCCGCCGCCGACGTCGCGCCGCGTCCCGACGCGTTGAGCAGGCCGCGCAGGTTCAACTCGTTCATACCTGCGTCGGAGCGAAGCGCACTCGTGAACGTTAGGGGACTGAGTCAGTCGGAGTTCGGAAGTTTCCGAGCCGGACGTACCGTGCAAGTGATGCGGGTGCGTAGTGGAGGTGACGTGCGGATGCCGGAGCGGCGTGTGGGGCCTCGAGCGCGCCAGGGGCAGGCCGTAGGCGCCTCCCGCGGCCACGTACGACTGGAACACGACGCACTTCCTCAATCTCACTCTTCCTATTTTTACATCCACATCCTCTTCCTACATACAGCGAAACAACACTTGTGCATCGGAGACAAGTGAGCACAACACAATTATATGTTAAAAGAGAAAATTCACTCGACTCGAAACGGGCTTCACCAGGCTACACGTAGAGTTGTTTAAGGCCTACCATGCCCTCAAAGTCTTGCTTCTCCGATATACCTAATGGAATCATATCTTCCATTTATTTTGCAGTAAATCTAACATTGCATAACGGCCTTACATTACGTCTTGTGGCATTTCGAAATAAGTTTCTCATCATTCATCATCTCACACACAACAATATATCAAGTGACAACAAATATAAATAAAGAATCAGACGCTTCCGGCCACCAGCTCTTAATTCGTTGACCCCACCTACCTGATACCGAGCCATCGTCTGAGACATGAAAGGAATCGAAAATAAGGGATTTTAGAACAATGTCTGAGCTAGCATAATATTTATGAATATATATATTACGTGATAAATGATCACCTGATGCATGGCGACTTGCTGCAGCGCCAAGACCGCGGAGTGAGGCGCGGCCTGGTAAGTCCCGCCAGCCGCGGCCACGGTCGAGGGGGGCGGGGGGGCCGCCGGGGCCCCGGGGCCGGCGCCGCCTCCGTCCACCTTGCCGTCCACGACGATGGCGCCTAGCGTCGACAAGACTGGAACAGGCGAACGCCCGAATAGTCACGAGGCCCTCGGCAGGTTCGCGCCTCGAGGATCACGACTCGCGAGCGGACTTACCCCTGACCAGCTCGGGTAGCTTGTCGAGCTGCAGCGTGATGCGCACGGGGATCTCGGGGTTGGGGATGTCAGCCCGGCGACTCTTGATACGCTGCAGGTGCTGGCACACCGTGCGCTTGCCGTGCAGCACGGCCGTATCGCTGCCCTGCTCGAGCGCGGCGCCGACGAAGCTCAGGCAGTGGTCGGTGATGGCGGCCAGCTGCTCGAGCGCGGCCTGCTTCTCGCCCAGCGTGCGCTGTTTGCCATCGCAGACCTCGTTGAGCCTCAGCACCAGCTGCTTGCCGCGCGTGTTGATGGCGTTGGTCAACCTGCGACACGCCAGTCGGGCTTCAGCCGGCCCGCTCGGGTACAGCCAAAGGGGCAAAGCGGATACGGAGGGGCACTCACTTGACGACGGTCTGCGTGATCTCGTGCACGAGCGCCTTTTTCTTGTCGGCGATGAGCTGTTGGCGGTCGCGGATGACCTTCATTGCGGAACCGAGCAAGACACGCTTGTAGCTGACCTCGGAGACCAGCGCGGCGATGGCGACCCGCGCCTGCGCAGCCATCTCGGTGCTGAACTGGTACTTGTGATCGCGGTGGTGCTGCAGCTGGCAGTCGCGGCACGTCAGGCGGTCGCATGTCTCGCAGAACAGGCCGAGTTTTTCCTGTCACCGAGCGTGTCTTTCAGTCGACCTGAACCAGGCTTGCTGGTAACGACGAAACTTCGCTTCGCCGAGTTCCGTTACCTGGGGATGGTCCCGGCAGTACATGTCTCGGTCGGATCGCGAGCCCTGCGCCGCCTGCAGCTCCGTCACGGCCTCGTCTTTGCTCTTTATCGTGTGGTCCTTTGTTATCTTGAGCCTGGGTCATACAACATATACTGAGCTCTTAAGGCGCGATACATATAATAATTATTTATTTATTTTTCTCCCATATAACATTAACAATAATAAATAATAATACAGTGACGGTATTGGGAGACTGCTTTCCAAACTAGGTAAGAAACTGTGATATGGATAACCAGGCTTCCATTCCATAGCAAGTCATATAGAGTAGTAACAAAATGGAAGTTTGTAAGGGAGTGTGTATGTGAGTGTGTGTGTGTATTTGTGTGTGATAGTGGGGAAGGGTACGCATGTGAGTGTTAAAGAGTGTGTGTGGACATGACTAAGAACATATTATGTGAAAATTATTTTATTACATCTATAAGAATTTCCGTTTCGTCACAGGTTGAACTGTTTGCTATACACATTTTTTTTGTTTTAGGATATATATTCAGAGTTTTGTTAAGTTTGTTATACAAGTAACAGCCCAGAAAAGAGAACGATCGTTGAGAAAAATTAGAAAAAGATGGGGTTGTACAAACGTTATATTTGCGACGTTTGTCCAATATAGCGGTATCAAAGAATAACAGCGAATGTTGTTTAAGAATAGCGTATAAGATAAATAGCTGACGAACTGTCAGTACAGAACAGCTTTTATAAAGTTCATCAGTAGGGAATCGGAATAATATATATGTATTATACATAATATAATGTCAATAGTAAGGTTTTGTAATCCCTGAAGCTGCGGAGGGACAGCAGTGGGGATACACTTTATACTGGCCGGGCAGATATTTATTCAAGAATAATAAAGGTAAAATAAAGAAATTTAGATTTTAGAAAAAAAATAACAATTATGTAAGGAACAAACTTTGGTCTGAAGTCGAAACTCTCTCTCGTCTCGGACTGCGCTAGAGTATATCTAGTCCAATTTAAAAGAAGGCACAACTTTACGCATTTCCCGCTAAAAATACTCCCTTTGTCACTTCTCCTCTCTTTGATTACACTCTTCTTAAAGCTACAGCAAGCATCGGAATACTGTGCGTTAACATATTGAATGACGTTCAGTTTCGCGGTCATCTGGAAGGGAAGGCTAAATTAGCCTCCAAGAAGCTTGGTGTGCTTAGCAACTCTCAAGAAAAAGTACCAGTTCATGAAATGCTTAAAGGCAATATGAGTGTCCTGGAGAGCCTCCCTGAATAGCTCCTATTACAAAAAAAAAAAATGACCTTTGATGTGCCTGCACACAGTTGTCACAGATGAACTCAGCACAGTCCACACAATAGCTGGTGGCGGGTTCTGTGTCCTCACAGCTATTGCACTGTTGTTCACTCCCTCCGGCTCCTAGAGGAAATCCAAATGCAAACTGATAATCTCTATGGGGTTAAAACTGCTTCTTTGAGCTTTCTGGTGTTTACTTATTTGTCAAACTTTTATTGAAAGAGCAATAACTCTGTCAGCACAAACAATTTTAAGTGATAATAAGATTAAATTGAAAAGAAAATCCATTAGTACCAGTGTTGCCGGCATGTTCTACAGAAACCTTCTCAAGAACAAATCTCTGGTCGATCATATTACTGGGTTGACACTGGAGCCTGCAAACTGCACATTGGATTGTGACACGGCCGGCTCCTAATTGAGAAAGCATGAATAAAATTATATAACTACAGTATTGTTAACAGAAAAATAATTTAGAAAACAATTGGAATTCATTCATAAGCATTTACTTTATAGGAAAAATCTTTTTATAAGATACTATCTTACTACTCAAACTAGCTAGGATATACATCATTGTATTTTACCTAAAAAGTCTCTGCTTCCAGCCAGTTTCTCTTCTACTTTAGCTTTAATACATGGCTCACACGCTGAATGGAGACATTCCATTAACTTAGGTATGCCTTCTGTTTGTGCCAGCACAGCATTGCAAAAGACACATTTGGTAGTGAGAAAACTTGTTCGTACTGCTGGAGACACAAGTGAATCGGCCCCCTCCCCACCATCAGCTTTGCCCAATGCATCTGCACCACCACTAGTACCACTACCATCTTGGCAACTCACCTACAATATTTAGACAATTTTATGGATATAAACATATTTTTAAGAACATTTTGTTTTATCCCCATATTATGGTTTAGCATAAATAAGTAAATTCGTTCTTACATTGAGGCGAGAAGACGCCGAGTTATCGGTGAGTTCGTCGAGTACTTCTTCTTTGATAGCAACACCGAGCAGGGGTCCTAGGTCCATAAGTGCTCTCTCAATCTCCTCACCACCATCGCTGCCACCCGGGAATATACTTGAACTCTCCATTAAACTAAACTTGCACTTATCAATATCACTTCTATTCTCATTTTATGTCATTTAGAAAAGTTACGAGCATTTATACAGTGATTATGTTTTACCAACTATGCGCAATAAAATTTAATCCTTTTTGTTTTCATTTACTTTGCTTCGCTTCACACTGCTCAATTCTCATGAAGATTGAAGACACTCATTATTTATTATAGTCTTTGAAGTTTAAAGATGTCTTTCAAACATTTACTTTTACTAGATGCATAAACACAAACCGCAGATGAATAAGTAATATGCTCTGTGGACGCAAACGATAAATCTATGGGCTATAGAAAACGATGACAATACATTCTCTAAATGCCAAATACGTCAACATCCGTCAAATATGAACTACCAAGTACTAAGTCCTATTTGATCTGTTATCAAGTCAAAAATCAAAATATTAAAATGGCTGACGGAACTCCTAGTAAAAGCGATATTGAAGCAATTTTTCAGAGACTAAGATCTGTTTCAGCCAATAAAGTAAGTTTAATATGAAATAAACATTTTAAGAGATAAGAGAGCATTGAACATTAACGATTAATATCATGTACAGATATGTTTCGACTGCAACGCTAAGAACCCTACGTGGTCGTCGGTGACGTACGGAGTTTTCATCTGCTTAGACTGCTCAGCGGTGCACCGGAGTCTTGGAGTGCACATAACCTTCGTACGGTCCACCCAGCTTGACACGAATTGGACATGGAAGCAATTACGGAATATGCAGCTGGGTGGAAACGTAAATGCGGTATGTTTGGTGCATTCTTGTTGTATTACTGCTATTATGTTTCTATTTTATTACTTTATTTTTTTTGTAGACTCAGTTTTTCCGAACACATGGGCTTGTAACCGACGATGCACGTCAAAAGTACAATTCAAGAGTTGCACAAATGTACAGAGACAAACTAAATACAATGTCTGAACAGGCCATGAAAACATATGGTACCAAAGTAAGTTGACATATACCCTTATTCATATTAAATAAATCAGTAATTAGTGATTACACGCATTTTAACTCAAGTCTGTTAACAGTTATTGTCACTGTAGAATGACAACCAATTTTTCAAGAAACCATTTATTTTTTATTCTTAGACTCTTGTCTTTTAACTGGTACAATCTAATGAAGTTAGGACTTATGTAAGTCCAATCCAAAACTACAGACAAAAGCATATTTCCAACATTGATGAAATTAAATATATTATTTTGTTTCCTGTATTGTTTAGTTCTCTGGACATATGAGGTTATCATTTTACAACAACATGGGAACTAATGTGAAGCTATTTTTATCTTTGCATAATTCTGTTTTATATAACATTTTAAAGTACATATATATCATATATGTACTTTTAAATGTTATATTAAGTGTACAATTATTTTCAAATTATAAAGATTTAACAATGCAGTGAACATCACATATATGAACTTTAGGTTAGTATCATTTGATATGAAATTGTTATATGTGATCAGATGTCATTTTTTTTATTGACTGATAAGTGCAATTTTGTATATTACTTGCAGACCAAACAGGCTTGTCTAGTACACACTTGTGCCTTAAATACCAAATTTTAAACCTAAATATATTTACCATACAAATAATATTAAAATATTTATATATTTTAAAAACTGGTTTAAGTTTATATCTTAAGATAGGATATTGGAACAGTTGAACTGTCATTTTCATACAAAGGTCTATTCACAGACACTGATCCAACCTACCATGGATAGCTTGTATCAATTTATGGCTATTACAATCCATCAATTTGTATTTGGATTAAGATGTCTATCTCAGATGGTAAAAAATGGATTTAGATAGATTATTGGGTTTGGGCGTTAAACACTCACCAAAATCATTAATGTGTAAACCTTTTAATTTCTACAATCTACACCTATTGTATCTTGCAGAAGAAAGAAATAGAATACATGTTGTTTTACATAATGTATGTTCTCTTTATTAGCTACATTTAGAACCTGCCACAGCTGAGAAAGAAAACAAGGCACCTAAGGAGGTAGACTGGTTTGCAGAACATACTGACGGCACTAACATTGACTCAGAGGTATTCACCCTGTCCCTGCCACATTACGCAATTGGTGGTTGGGACTTCTAACAAATACATTTTAATCAACATTGCATACTTTTTAATTAATGCTGTTATTTCACTTACTATAATTATTCCAGAGTGTTGAATATTTTCTTAGTATTTTATTACAAAAGTGGTTATTAACGGTAGTGGTTATATAACTTCTCAATTTGGATTTTATTTATTTGCATGCCTTCTAACAATTTTTTAGTTTGTGTATGTCACTCCTTCTTTTACCATTTTATAATCTTCAGGTACTTCTTTGAAGCGATGTCGTTCTGTTTAAAGATATCTTGCTGGCTTAATAGCTAATGTCATTTGAAGTATTACATTTTACAGCTTGAAAAAATCTAGATTTTTCTGTAAATTTTTATTTTTATCAATTTTTTAGAACACGACGTAAACAATTGAGAACTGATCACTCTTTTATTATTATTCTAACGACTACGTCTGCCGGTATTTATTTTTGATTGCAAAGAGAACGTATCGAATATGTCAGATATTGTACGCACAGGCCTACTCCGCGGCGGTCACTGCGGTGAACAACAATTTCAGCGAAGAAGCTCGGCTCTGGGGCGCGAAAGATTCAGATGACGCGGCGCCATCGAGCAAAGCCACACCGAGGCAAACGGCGAGGAGGACAGTTAGTACCGTAGTGGTGGTCTCTTTGATGTGAGGTTCCATTATACGTTAACGTTTCTATTGAAATAATTTGAAAACTTTGAATCCGAAGCTAGGTGCTCGCAAAGGAGGTCTGGGGGCGACCAAGGTGGCCGCCAACTTCGACGACATCGAGCGAGAAGCCGTCATGGCGGAAAAGCTGAGAATGGAGGTGAGTCTATTGCGATGCGATGATTAACAGGTGAGAGCGAAAAGCGGTGCCTAAACGAGACGTGACGCGTTACAGACGCCGGCCGCCCGCACCCAGCCTACGGCCGAATCCGTCGCCGAGGAGGTGGCCGCTCTGCGTCTGCAGTACCGCCCCGACGCGCCTCGGCAGCACGCCGACAGACTCGGCATGGCCAACACTGCGGCCCGAGACCGGTATTTCGAATGCCCTTGTTTTGATTCGTCACCGATATCTGGTACGTTTCGACATTCAATCGTCGCTAACGTCGCAGAGGCGGAGTGTCGCACAGCGCCACGCACGCCATGCAGAGCATCGAGCAGGAGGACGCGTCCCCCGCCGCCGACGCTCCCGACGTGGACGACTTCGCCGCCGCCTTCACCATGATCAGGTACGTCCGCCTCGTCGCGTGATTCGCAGACGATCACGCGTCGACGCACTCGTGACGACGGAAAATGTGCAGAAACGAGCCGTTCGGTCGCGGCGGGGACCTCGGCGGCGGCGAGACATCCGCCGACTGGCACATCATTCCGGAGCCCGGGCGTTTCTCGCGCCCCCCGCCGAGCTCCGAGCCCCGCTCGGCGCCCGCGCAGCCGCGCCGCGCCCCTCGCTCGCGAGCTCGCGACGACGACGACGACTCCGCCGTCAAGAAGTTCGGCTCGGCCAAGTCCATCAGCTCGGCGCAGTTTTTCGGCGATCAGGTGAGCGACGGCCGGGCGGAGATGCCGCGTGTCCCTCGAGAGCGGAGCCTGAACCTCGTTAATGCGCAGGAGTCCCGCGGCGACGAGTCGGCGCTGTCGCGGTTCTCGGGCAGCTCGCACATCTCGTCGGCGGAGCTGTTCGGCGGCGCCGCCCCTCGCCAGCCCGCCTTCGCGGTCTCCGCGCCGGACCTCGACGACGTGAGTTTCCTCCGTGTCCGTACTTCGCGGCACCGATCGGTAGCTAAAATCGCCGGATGTCGGCAGGTTCGCGAATCGGTGCGCATGGGCGTGACGCGCGTGGCCGGGCGTCTGTCGTCGCTGGCCAACGGCGTGGTGTCTTCCATCCAGGAGAAGTACGGCTACTGATGATTAGATATCTCCAAACTCAAGTCAAAGCAATTACAAGGAACCATTTATTCTACAACATTTTGCATATTAATGTACATTTGTAAGTAAAGTATTGTCAGGCCGAGCATTTTCTACTTCTCTTTGACAATTAAACATTCCTCAACCGAGAACACAACTCGTGGGCTCCGATATTAAATGTACGGAGCCTTTTTCGCTCTTATTTATTTGATACTTTGTGAATACTGAAGAACCTCTACGGACGATTATGATTCAATTAATAAAAATATATTTGCAATAAATTGTTGTATATTTCAATTCTTTTTAGCTACGATACAAAGGTTTTCAAGTGAGACCGAGTCGGGGATAAAGTAGGTCAGTCGAGCGTCGAAACCGCACTCTTTGAGGTAGAGCACTCGGCCCCAGTCGAGGATGGCCTTGGCTCGACGGCCGACTTCTTCCCGCCGCCGCCGAGAGAGACTCGCGACGTCGGCGGCGGCGATTCGCTCCCCTCGTTTGTCCCGGCTGCGCCCATCCCCGCAAGTGGCCCACGAGACGATACCTGTCATTATGTTAAACTCTCTTTTGTCTATTCCCAATTCCTGAAATGCGATAATTTAACTCATAACTTTTCTTCGGCGTGGCCTTAGATCTTTGGGTCCGTGTCAGCACTTCCTAAGTGAGATGTAAGTGGGCCGATAATTTCACTCTAGAATACGGTACACTAAGTCACCACTCACCATCAGATGTTTGTGAGCCACATATCCGTTTGAGCTGCAGCGGTGGTGGCAGCAAGTGGCTATGAGTATACCACGAGTTTTTGGCAACGTATTGGCCGATGAGAGACAGCGCAACGAGAAATCTAACAACACAATAAAGTACAAAGATTGTTTAGAACTTATCCTAATATTTGCTAATTATTATAATAAATACTGACCTGTAGCTACTCCACACAAATGTTTAGCAAAGCCTACGATACTTTCAGTTTTCTGTACGGCTGGAACAAGATCTAATATCAAGTGAGCTAAATCTGCTCTTAATCTGAAGGATTCTTCGTTGATATTATTATTACCCGACTGATTTTGACCTGATTTTGTTTCACAACAGTCATCCTTATTGCCATAATTGTTAATATTCTTATGTGAGCCCATTTCGTTTTTAGTACATAATTCGGGACTCAATTTTTGGACAATGTTTTCTACTTTATTTGAATTGTCAAGCAAGTTCCGGATCTTGTTATCTCGCTTGTGTCTAAGTGAGGCTCTCTCTACCAACAAAATGGAGCTGCCACTTGTGGCTGGACACCAAGCATGCCATGCAAAATATGACAGATGTCCTAAAATCAAGCATTTCTTAGATTTTAATTTAGTTGAACCTTATATATTAAAAACCTACTTGGTGGCAGCAGTAACAACACATTAAACTGAATTACCTTTGCCAGCACCAAGTTCAACATAACAGGTATGGTCTTTGACTAAACTTTCATCTTCCATTATATGCATTAACTTTGATGCCTGTCTTAAGTGACGTAAAGAACTCTCTGTTCTTCCTTCTGTTAGAAATTCATCCATTACAGCTGGATGAATTTCTCTTTCGGGCAAAGTGTCTATTTTACCATTAAGATATGCTGCAAATATAGAAATATATTTTTTTAAATCTTGATAATTAATTTTAAATTTAGAATTGTATTAATCATATGAAATAATTACAATTACCATTACAATACCATTATGATTACTTGATATCTGTATTAAATATATATTTTTTTTATTTCATCACTCAATATGTAATGAATAGCCCTAAAAAGCAAATTGTAATAAAAATGATTACATTGTTTGCTTTGAGTTAAAAGTATTAAAATCATTTAAAAGATGTAGAGGTGTAATTATGAAAAAGTTTTGATGTACATTAATTTATGACTTATGATAGATAATACATATATATCTTACTGTCAAATAGCAGATTAACTTTATTTATAATTTGATCAATCTGAGTGGATGGTATTTCTGAAAGTGGTTGTTTTAAAGGATTGGTTTCAGGTGGAGCATTAACATTGTATTTAATATAAGGTGGCACTTCTTGCTGACGAGCATTACATATGGTGAGGTGCTTTTGTAGCTTGCTTGCATAGCATGTACTGAAAAAGAGGATGTAATTAGAAAGTATGTTTTGAGCAAAAAATATTGTAATTGTTTTAACTTACTGTTTATTGTCATTTGGACAAGGTATTCGCTTTTCATCCTTTAACACAAAATACATATTAAATACACATTATTATATTAATTCAATATATTTTGTTAACTAAAGTTCTGGGACTCCAAGTATAACGAGAATTATTTTAAAAGTTGTAGTTGTGTTACTTGCCTTTCCATCTTTTGTGTTTATCTGAGG
This sequence comes from Pieris rapae, assembly GCF_905147795.1. NCBI lineage: Eukaryota > Metazoa > Arthropoda > Insecta > Lepidoptera > Pieridae > Pieris > Pieris rapae. Next base: position 10,086,922 of record NC_059524.1, on the reverse strand, counting down.
TTGGTGTTCTCCACAGTAATTCCATCCAGGGCGCACCGTCATACGACAAAATCGCTTCTTTCGTAATACAAAGAACTTACACTGTGGGCTTAGTGATGGTACTTCCTGTTCCATTTTGATTTTGGAATGTCTGCGATAACCTGAATTACCTCAAACTTTAAACTACAAGTCCTTTTTTGTCTAATTGAATTAATAGAAAAGTATGTAACTAACCTATTTTATAACTATTTTTTTATGGTTATGTATGTCATGTCATTCATAACATTCCATATCTCTCATCGCCAACAGTTTATTCTATTTTTTTATGGCCTGATAAAAATTTAAGCTAAGTCTTATCTCAATATTTTATTTATTTAAGAGCGCATTTTACAGAGTTGCCTACATAATGACAAAATATTCCTTTATAAGGTAAACGTTTTCGAAACCACTAGGAAAATCCACTAGCCACTAAAACCAAAATTCGCCCGCTAAAACGTATGTCTAGACCACCAGATCTAGTGGAATATCCACTAAGTTGGCAACACTGACTGAAACTGCAGAAAATGAAAATGTTGCCAACAAGCCTCATAAAATTTACTACTTAATTTGTTTCAACTTTGATATGATTTGGTGCAATCAGTGTTGCCGTTCTAGAGACTTTGTCGCTAGATCTAGCGGAATTCACGTGTGGTTAGCGGCAAAAAAAAATTAGTTAGCGACAAAAAAATATTTAGAGACTTCTAGCGGATTTTGAGCGTCGCATATGCGACTTTTTTTTGAAAAAAAATTGGAAAATAATGTGTTTTTTAAGACCACCAATACACCTGAACAACCTTAAACATCCGTTCTGGCATAAAATATCCTCAAATAGCCTATAAATTATGTAATTGTTAGTATACGTAACAGTTTCAGATTTTATTATCCAGAACATTTGTTGTGATTTTTTGAATAAATATTTTGGATTTGTTTTTTTTTTTTTGCGAAAAATGAAAATATTTGCCAAAATTGGACGATCGGTCCCCTCTAAAACCCAAGTTATAAGGCGCGGACTTCAAAAATAGACTTGAGCGTGTGCGATACGATTTAGCGACTTCTAGCGGATTTTTAAAAAATATATTTACCAATATCTAGCGGATTTTTTCATATTACTAGGGACTTTTAATTTGGTAGAACGGCAACACTGGGTGCAATCTTACTAGATGTCATCCGGGTAATTATTAAGTAGGTACGTATAACTATTAATAAAAAAAAATTCTAGATAACCGACATCTTATTTATATACATCATGCAACAGATTTGATTTTTTAACTTGCTGAGTTTCTTGCCCGTTCTTCTCAGAACAAGGATTCCTGGTAGTTTTGCGAACGGATGGCGTAGTTTTGCTCTTTCGCGAATTTGCGCTTTGCGCTTCGCGATTGATTGCACCTAAACTTATTTATTTAAATATTTGATTAGTCACTAGAAGAAAAAGTTAGGTACTTAGAAACGCAACTATAGGTTCACACAACATTAATAAGCACCTAAAACCTTTCCGCGGATCCCGGCACCAGTGCTGCCAACTTGGATTTTGAAAATTACGTAGCATTTACTAAAAATTGTATAGAAAAGTTTTTTATGAGTGAAATGAATAGGTAAAACTAAATAAAACGAGTGTTTTTTTTAAAGTTTCATTATAACTTTCTGGTAAATTAAATTTGTACACGTTTTTAGCACGAATTCAACCAAATATAAGGTATAACATAAATTATTGTAGTGTAGTGTTGTATAAAAGATTAAACCGCCTTCAAATTGTCAGAACAAGACAGAAGAGAAATTTGAATCATCAAAATTGGTTTACCCAATCGTAGTCCAGTCATTATAGACATTCGAAATCGAAAATTTAATTATAATTCCAAAACTTCAGTCAAGTGAACGGTACATTGGGACGACAATAAACCTCATTTTCCAACCTTGTCCGCAGTCCGGAATATTGCAATTAAATTAATTTTTGCTGTATGGTCGTGAAAAAAATTCCAAATGTTCTGCAAACTTGGGGAAGTTTTCAATATATAATATTTCATATCACGTGTCAAATTTGCAACCAATTTAAGTGTACGGATCATTTTTTATTATTAAAAATTATTAAACTGAACGAAAACGTTCCAAAAGTTCTGCAAATTTGACACATTTATCGGAAAAATATACCGTATAAATTTTCAACCTTTTACGTTGACCGGAACATGTTTAGTTATAATTCTGGTTATTTTTTTGGGTAAGGTGGCCTCGGAATAATTGCAAAAGCTTTGAAACTTGGTTGCAAACTTCGAAAATATCTAGTTATTCTGATGCATTTACAAATTTGCAACCTGCTACGCGATCCGGAACTTTAAAATTTTCTTGAAGGTAAAAAAATAAAAAAAATACATTTTTGCAAATTGCATAAAGTTCCGGATCGCGTATAGAGCGTGCCAATTTTTAAAAGGCCGGCAACGCACTCGCGAGCCCTCTGGCATTGAGAGTGTCATAGATTGTGTGCTGAAGTTTTTCAAGCGTATGGCGTTTTGGCGTAGGTTTTCAAGAAAGTCCTAAAATACGTATATCTACGTAAAGTTGGCCACGCTGCCCGGCACCCATTGTTATTTATCACTTATCAGACTGTGTGTATATTATTCCTTATTTTCCATTTTATCCTGTTTTACTTATGTATTAGATACCTGCATTATTAACTACAAACCTATACATGACCTGTGGTGAACTACCCTGAGACGTGAGAATTTTCTCTACGAAATCTGTGCCTGTGAACCTAAAGTATTCACTAGTCTATGCTGAGAATCAAACCAATGTTTTGAAATTGTAGGTTAGGCGTCACATAAATTTTTTATTAGGTTTTTAAACGTTATTTATACATAAATATTATGTAGTGAAAACAGTTCAAACAGAAACATGAGCTCACCTAGAAACGACACCGAAGAGTCATCCGTCGCCGCAGCAGAGCCACAAAGTGCTTCTACTGGAAGCAATGACGCCGGAGCGTCAGGTCACCATCAAGCCGCGAAGCGAAGACTCTCCACAGCAGTCATAGAAATATCAGATACTGACAGTGATGATTCCGATGTGTGTGCTGTAAACTCCTACCAAGCGTCTGCCGATGAAGTGAAAAGGATTCGTAAAGGTTTAAGTCGTTTGTTTTGTTTTATTGACAACAAACGAAGTAGAATGACGCGGGAACTTTAAATATTTTTATTTTACTCATGCTGGTATCCCAAAGGTTAGGCAGAGACCACACATCGACGTAATTTTAGCTACCAATAACATGCAAATTCTCCATGGCAATGTTAAGCTATTTACCACATAATATGGCATAACACAGGTCTTGCCATGATCACTATTAACAAGAGTTTGATTATTAATTAAAATCTTGTAACCTCTTTATTGCTTTGTGGTAATGTATGGTATAATATTGCTGGTTTGTCTGATATCTCCTTTGTCAATATTGATTTCCAGACTACACCTCTTCATCATCATCGTCATCAGACTATAGCTCGGATTCAGAGTCCCCCTGGGAGGATGACTCTATTGTGGTAAAGGATAAGTTTGAGACCAAAGCTAAAAGAGCAGAGCTCAATCCACGTGCAAACAGGATGGATGAACCCCAGCTCAATCCAGCAATCAAGGTGAATCCTCAATAGTTTTTAAAAAACTCAACTGATATTTCTTGCTTTTATTTAGTTACTGTTATGAGTAGAGTTCACAATAGTGACATTAATATTGAATCACATATAATTATTTCAGTTAGAAGAAGTAATAGATAGATTAACAAGTCACTGGAAAGAAGACCAGGATCATTCAAGCAAAGAAGTAACCTTGACATGCCAGCCTTTTAAGGTGTGCCGAGTGCACAACTTACTCGCTAACCCTGAGATCATCAATAACATAGTAGACGACATGAACACTCTCGACTGGACACGAAAAAAAATGGATCTTTATGAATTTCACCAGACAACAGATCTCGCCAACTTAACGTGGCAAAGGAGTATAAGGGGCATCTATGAACTCTTAAAGAATGAATTGAAAAATTGGGTTCGTACCTATCAATAAAACGTATATTACTTAAGTTTAACAATGAAATTATAGTGAATTGCTTTTGCAGGTATCACAAGTTACGGGCTTAGAATTGCATAGCGTGTCAGCATCGTGTTCACTGTACGGCCCCGGAGATCACTTGCTCATTCATGACGATCAGATGACTGACCGGCGGGTGGCATTTATTTTCTACCTGGCCCCGTGGCAGCCGCCGGACCTTCCGCATCATATTCACAATGGCGACGGCGAATCTAATCACAAAGTAATTTTTATTTTTTGATTTATGTCGTGCAATACAGATAGTATTCAAACGTCCATCCCCGCAGGGGGCGGCGTGGGGCGGCTGGGCGGAGAGTATGGGCGGCGCGCTAGAGCTGTTCGCGCGGGACGACAGCGGAGCGCCCGCCGACGTGGAGCGCCGCCTCTACCCGGCTAACAACACGCTGGCGTTCTTTCGAGTCGGCAAAGAGTCCTTCCACCAGGTTTCTAGCTTTACTCTAACTATACAAAATGTACCCAAAACATTCAGAATTTGATGATTTCTGTCGACGAAGGTGGGCGAGGTCCTGTCCATGGAGCTGCCGCGGTTGTCGATAAACGGCTGGTTCCACGGGCCCGCGTCCGAGACGAGCGCTCCTCCTCCGGAAGACCTGGTCCTGCACAAACCGCATTCGCAAGTGGTAAACATTCTCTCTCACGAGGCGAGCTCGCGTCCGTACATCGCGTACTGATCGAGCGCCGTCGGCCCAGGTGGTGGTGCAGCAGTGGCTGCAGAGCACGTACATGTCGACGCGAGTGCGGGCGCAGGTGCAGGCGCAGATGGAGAGGGCCAGCGAGGTCAGCCTGCGGGACCTGCTGCAGCCCGACCGCCTCGCCGCGCTCATGGCGGCCCTCGAAGCTCCCGGTAGGGCTCGGTCGCGTCGCCCGCGTCCGGCTCCGCGACGGACGTCCGTGACCCCGTTCTCTTTGCAGACGTGGAGTGGGAGCGGTGTCCGGGGCGCCATCGGCGACGCTACATGCGCGTGTCCGCCGCGTGGGCGGAGGCGGCGACGAAGGCGGAGGCGGGGAGCGAGCCGAATCCGGTGGCGGGGCTCCTGCGGCTGGCCGGCAGCGCGGCCTTCGTCCGCGTGCTCGCCGACTGCACCGACCTCGCGCTCGCCTCGTACTCCGGCCTGGAGCTGCAGCGCTGGACGCCCGGAGACTATACGGTAGGCCGCCGACGCACGGACGTCGCGAGACATGGCGAGACTCCCCTCATTTCCCGTTCCCCGCAGCTGCTGGCGGGCCGCGAGCAGTACGACAGGGCGCGGCTGGAGGCCACGCTGTACCTGGGCGCGCCGGCGGGAGCCCTGAGCGGCGGCCAGCGCGTGTACGTGGCGCCGGAGGAAGCCGCGCGGGGTGAGGCGCTGCTGACCGTGCCGCCGGTGCACAACGCCCTGGCGCTGGTCTACTGCGACGCCGGAGCCGCCGCCTTCACCAAGTACCTCGGGCGCCTCGCCGCGCCGCCCCAGCGGAGGCACTACGTGCTCGCCTGCAGCTACTACGAGTGAATCGGCCACTCCCCTCTTTGCGGTCGGTCGAGACGGCGCAGATCCACTGAGGAGCGGTGACTCTGCTCTCGCCTTAACTTCCCAGTCGAGAGCACTTCGAACGATGACGAGTGAATTGGAGGAATTGTTGTAAATTATTGCCCGATTGTGTAAATAGCGTGAAGCGTCCATTGTCGATTAAAGCTCTCGAAGGCGACCGACTCTTTATTCACGACGAATCAACTTTCCCTTCCCGTTCCCTCGCAATTCCCGTCTTTAATCCGGAGGCGAAACGAAAAGTGACGAGACAGCTTCGGCACCGACAGACGGCGACCCCTTCCTCTCACTCGGGAATCGCTTTCGCTAAATCTGCCAAACGAATTATTTATTATAAAATTATTGAAGAATTACGAAAAGCAAATGATAGAACGTGCGACTTTTCAAGAATCGTCTGATACGATCCGCCGAGCAACATTCGATTCTCGAGGCTCGGATGTTATCCATCTTAAATATATTATAGAAATATATATAAATCTCCTGTCACGATGTTTGTCCGCGATGGACTCCTAAACTGCTTAACCGATTTTAAATTAAATTGGCACACCGTGAGCACTCTGGTCCAACTTAAGGGATAAGATAGCTTAGATTTTTAATTATAGTCGCAATTTTATTTTATTGCAAATTATTTGTTTATTATTTGATACAATTCTAACAGATGGCGCTGTGTTAAAAGTTTCACATAAGCTGTCTATCATGTCATCAGTTCTCTTACAGATTCCCTTGAATAGCTTACTTCTATGTAATCTAACAAAAACTTTAGCCACAGCAACGCTTGGCCGAGTCTGCTAGTATATTATAGAAATATACAAGTTGATGCGCAGAGATAACAGGTCGTCAATGTTTTGAGTGATAATAAACCTCGCAAGTTTTGTTTAAAAACTTTGTCGATTAGCAGCCGGCGGCGGTAGCTCACGAGAATTGATTAGGTATTAATCGCTAAAGTTGCGAATACGGAGAGTAAATTTCTCTTCCCTGCACGCGTGGACCAGATGCGATAAATCTTTTTTCACCACCATTGTTTGCATTGTTGTCAGTGTTTCCTTTCAATAAGGCTCCCGCGTAGAGTGTAGATATATAACGATAGGTTCGATGCAGCCTTAATCCTGTTCCGCCCGAGCAAATCTATTGATAGTAATCCTTATTGAAGTGCGGCCGGCGACTTCCCACTCGCCGCCAATCTCTGCACTTTGCCGCACGTTGCACACAGCTTGTCGGAAATTCCGCTTCGTTTTAACGCAATTCTCAGAACGTAAGCTTCGTATGATATCAGTCTCCATGATCACGCGTCACGATTGGTTCCCGCTGGCTTCGCGCTAGTCGAGTGATGAGTTGACTGCCGGATGCGATCATCCCCAAAAAAAAAACCCGCTAAATATATTTTTTTATAAAAGTTATGTCGTGATACGCCGCCGTTGGGTGATGACGCATCGATGTGGAAAAGCTAATGCGGGAAATCGTAGGCAGACCGCAAGAAAATTCATTAAGCAACTGGCAAGGAGCGGGTGGCGGTGTTAGTACAATCTTCGAGCTCGGCGCAGAAATAATAAAAATATATGTCAAGCCACAACAAGCGTCGTGAGATTGGTATTTGTATAGATAATGTTAATTCTTATTTAAATAACAATCTACAAAACATTAATGCACCGGACATAATCTTAATCATTATTAACGGAACAGACATACACATACTATACACATTGCTTGTTAATCCCAGATTCTCAATAATAATAATAATAATAAGAAATAGCCTCAAGGAATATTAAAACATTGTAAATAAGTTTGCTTTAACCGGGCAACGTTTCGCTCTCTTCCGACTTTCTGTAGACGCTGATTGTGTCCCACTGGAACTGTCGAAATGTGGTCGCAATCATACACCAACTATATAGCTGTATAATATCACTACCGATATAAATAAAAATATAAACAAATCAACAAAAATAAATATAATTCACATCTCGCTGTCAAACTATATAGTCCGGTCAATTTAAACATTCGAAGCTACATAAATTCACACCAAGCTGTTTGTTCAAATTGTAATAAATTGTAGATCATAAAATTATCTACATAAGATGTATTGACAATACTTATTATTTCTACAGGCCACCGTTTTTGAGATATATCGATTCAAAAAGTTGTAATCGTTATAATATGTATGAGTACGCCACGTGTATACATATATATGTATATATCTCTATATTGGTAATATATTATATTAAAATAATATAATATATTACCAATATAGTAAATATAGTAAAATAAAATATGTTTCTATTGGTCATTGTTACTTACACTAATAATATAACATATACTTAAGTTATAAGAATATCAGGTAAAATGAAACCCAGTTTATCTACTTTTGCAAAGTGTCAAAAACAGGGGGAACTTTCAAATTTTATTTTTAATTGTGTTTTAAACAATCTTACTGATTTTCAGCTTGGTGGGCTTTGTTTATTGGCTTTGTTAATTTGACCGGACTAACATATGAGTAGCTCACGTTCACGAGTACGAATCCCGCATTTACAGCCATCGGCCCCTCGTCATTTTGTAGACAGAGGGACATCCCATTCAAAGGTAGTTCTGATTTAAAATCGAATAAATATTCACCTTTGTATCAACTAACTAAAGTTTATTTTTAAGGAAAGCACATACCATTACTTAAAACTAGTATTTCGGGTCGTGTTTTAATCAATTACTTAGTTCTAGACAAATTTATCCGCCATAGCTAATCGACCATCGCTAACGGATTTCACTTGTTCACTTTGTCATTATCTGATGTGCCACTTCTGGACAGGTAGCAGTGGAGTACGCAGTTTAAGGCGTTCTTAATGTATTGGACGGCCATCACGCCACACGGCCTTCTCTTTCCGCGGAGTATCCAGTAGATGTGCTTTCGTGTAATAACACTTACAGGCATGGATCAGCGAAGTGATCACAGCCCTCACTAGATCTCGTAAACTTGCTGTAAAACTATTTAACGACATGTTTAGCGTTATCACTACGAGTGTCACCGTTTTATGACCCCCCCCCCCTTTTACCCCCATTTCCTACACCCGACTGTAGCTCCCGGTCCTTGGAGATATTCTTTAGTAAACTCACGTCTCGTCGTATTAAATAAAGGGATATTATGCAGAATTACTATATGTTGAATATTTGCAAAGTCCATGAAAACCCGGAATGTGTTTTTTAAAGTTAGCCTGAAACTGTCTGCTCCCGAGTTCCGCTGAACTTCTTTTCAAACGATGAGAGTCGAGGTAACTTTTGAAATTTAAGAAAACTCAAGTTTGAATTATTTAGCGATTAACTGCTTTGTAGCCGCCGACAGGATAGGACTTGAAATATATTTCTACACTTTTCAATAATTAAAAATATACATTTGAATTAAAACATCATAAAAACTGTTATTAGGTAGGTGTTTTTGGCACCAATTTTACTGTATTTTATGTGAGTCATTAATCAAATGAAGAATATGACGTAATGTTACATTTTCTATTCAAGTTTTGATTAGTAAGATGTCTATTTTTGTGAAAGAGGTTATCTCAATATATTATGTTGATAAAATGTTAACCGTCTCGTGCGGCTCTGTCGGACGGCTGTGAAGACACCTTCAGTTTGTATAACTTTGTGCGCTCTCCCACACTCAACAATTTATATCCGCCCCATTCCAATGCACTCCGCTGCATCGAACAGATTTATTAATTCTCTTATTTTATATGTTTTCATTTAGTGTTTGTAGGAATTGCTCTTTGTATTAGTATCTACGTGTAAACATTTAACTTTCTTAATTATAATAATATTACTATTATTATATACTATTACTATTATATATATACTAAGAATCAATATTTAACTTACCGTACATTTAAATACATTCATAAGCCTCACCACCAGTTCCAGATTCAGATGAGTTCCAGATGAGTGGGCTAATGTATTATTAATTATTATCTGTGCCTTGAATTGAGCGACATTTATTTCACTCGGAATATCCATTTTCTATTATATTTTTCTTTTCCTATTTAAATATATTTTTAACATTGTTCATTTAAATGTAGCAAAAACTTGCTTTATGATAGATTATACATTATAATTTATAATAGATTTCTATCGAAAAGGTACTTATTTTTGATGGAAACGACGACTGAGGCGTCATTGATACGTATCCAAGTGTCGGGAGGCTAATGGAGGCAGAATTGTGACGATATTACATTTATTTGCGCTACGCCATCCTGCCTTAGCAAATATTGATAGTACAACAGTGGATAGGTTCTGAGGCATTTAATTCGCAATCGCTCGGGATTACATCAAGACACGTCAGGAGATTTTAAGTTCAATCTGATGCATGAGGCGGTCAAAGTAATTTTTGAATTTTGCCTTATATCTTTATAAAGTATTGCACATTTTGTTATAAATAGTTTTGATACAAACCCCTCTCGCAGAACTGAAAACATGAGATGAAGTGCGTCCGGCCGCACTTTGTTAATACAATGTTCACACATGTATGTAGACGTAACTTGAACATTATTTGTGATATATGTTATCGTGCGGACGATAAATGAAGTTTTATATAAACTGACACTGATTTCAGTTATTTATTTATTTATTAATAGCCTTATATCAGAATACAAGATATATACATTACAGCTATTGTTTTTGTTAATCTACGATAACTGATTCTGTGTGCCCACGGGCAAAGGCCTCCCCCATTTTTCTCCATTTTCCCTTATTGTATATAAATCTCATCCAGGTCTTTCCAGCCATTTCCACAATTTCGTCGGCCCACCTTTTAATGCTGATTTCATTTAATCATTTTTGAATACCTGATCACTTTGTTCGCCGAAGAATTAAAAAGCAAAATTATAGATCTACAGACTATATACAGACTTTTGAAGAAAATCACTTTTCTAACAATTTATGCATTATGGACCCACTTTGGTCGTGTCTGAAAGACACTCGCACATCTAAATTCTCACTAAGTTTAAAGTGAGACTAGAAAATCGTATGGAATTTACTAATATAATATACTAAGTCAGCTTTGTTTGAACACTTCTAACTTGAGAACGGCTGGACTAATTTTTAAGATGTTTATATAATAGGATGCTTGCTTTCTCTGTGTATAATTTAAATAAATCTGAAAATTATCGACACTATAAACAAAAATACAATACAAACTGGGTTTATTAACTGTCAAACAGGAACAAATCAGCTAGTTTATTACATATTTATTACTACTTTGCGTCAATCAACGGATTTACTTAATCATATATTATAATAAAGCGTCGAAGCTCATAAACCGGTGCTAATCGGAAAGTGCTTTTTTTCTGACAAAGAAAAAACAAATAGAAAACCAGAATAGAGTAAAGTCGTTCGTTTATTTTGGTTGTAATTAATGATTGCAAATTTATTTATATCTCGGCGAAATTTTCGGGTGTTAAGGTGAAAGGTAAATGGAAGGTGGACGGGAATATTTAATGGACGCGAAAAAATTTCATTTTGTGAAGTGACAGCAGCGCAATATTGATAAAGACAGCCTTGTCTCCTTTTATACTTTCTGTCGGGAACAACTCGCATTCCCCAGCTTCGTGTTCACCATTTCGGATGCTTGGATATTTGGAAACTGAGTTTTACAAATTGCTCGCTTAGTTCATTGCTTCTCAAATACTCACTAAAATCCGTGATAGTATCTTATGTTCGGTCTATTATATATATTACATAAATAAATAAAATCCAAAAACTTACAGCGGAAATTGGCTACAGTCGATCCTGCATAAATTACCGATAAATTCTATTTAAACCCGTGAATAATAATATATTTATTTGCTCTGTGATTCGACAAATCCTCTGAATCTTGTCCACAGTTTAGCAATTTAAATACCCCGAAGTTGTCCGCTTTGAATAAATCCATAGAAATAATGTTATTGTTTTAACACACTCCATTCAAATTTCGACCTTCTTTCGCTCTGTGACAGTCGCGAACACGAGCACTCCTCTCTTACAGCTCATACTCAATTAAACTAATTTTATTCTTCATAGGGACTATTATCCTTATTACGGTAAGTTTCATTTGATTTAAGTCAGGTCTGCTAAAATATACCTCTTTATTTTATTCCCGAAACCCTCCCTGCCATAGGCCATAAAAGATCATATCAGGTTAATTTATACATTTATTTTTATTGACATCTGTCAATTAATTTATGCACTAAGCACTGCTAATTGCGTTAAGAATGTTCATAAAGCTAAACTAAGGTTAGCAATGCAAAATATTTTACTACTGGCGTCAAACTATACCAACCGTTTAGGTTTGGCGGAAATCTCTTTTGTTTATAGCGTAAACGAGTAAAGTGCAATGGAGAGCGGTTCACATCGGGGAGCATTACATTGCTCTCAAGCCTCAATGTTCCAACAATAAAAGGATTTTACTGTAACGCTACCCTGATACGTTATCGGGTAAGTAGGTCCCGCGCCACGACCTCACGTAACATATGGGTAAAGAGGCATTATTGATGTCGTACCAATTACATTTGGGCGTGTGTGTTCTCTTTTGATAGTGTCTTTAGTAAAGTCTTGTGCTCTATTACTAGTGGTTAGCAAAATTAATGAAGTTTGCAGTTTGTTAATTCCCTTTAGTCAGGTAACTGATGACCGTTGATCTGGATAATGATACTAATCAAGATTTAATCAGTGATACATTATGAGCTTTAGCCTTCAGGGTAGTAATACACAAAGTACACAGTTGCACGCCACGTTTTACATAGGCTTCCAAAACCGCAACAATCATGTTTTTAAAATGTCCAGAAGATTTGAGTATGGAGTCATTTATTTAATTTCATGAAGAGTGAATTTTAACCACAGAGTCGATTATGATCTCTATTGCTCTATAGTTATTTAAAACATCCTTCCGCCCTGATTTTGCAGCTACGTACCTAAGCCAAAATGTTCACTCTTTTCCTCATAAGGACCTTTTTGAATATTAAACCTTTTATAATTTTTAAAGTCATAAAATTGTGGTTCCATAAAAAACAGAGCATACTTATTTTGTATTAAATTAAAGTTTATTTTATCCCTAAAAGTATAAAAAAGTTGGGTGTTAGTACACGATTGAATGGAGTGGTTGCGGCCCAAATATCAGTGCTTCGTTTACTTTGTTTTTTATAGCTTCATCACTATTGTCTGCACTCTTCGTGTTGACCTCGCCTACCCTATCTTTGTTTAGACGAGAATCTATCTCGTATACATCGTTATTATCATAAAGCACGTAACAAAAATAAAAGGCAAACACAATCCTCATTGTTACTATTTTAGATCGTTAATATGTAATCACTGACAGCAGCCGTTCTTCCTCGTTTTATATTCTGGCATTAAAAATACCACCTATATACTATAACAGCTACAGTGTTTTATCAGTACATAATATGTAAAATCAAACGAACTAAACGAAAACATAAAGGCATATATAAAGCAATTCTACTTTTTAATTACGCTTAAAGCATGTTGTATTGGTTGCTGCTACTACGTAACTTTGATGAGGTCGTCATCTCGTCGACAGGTGGAAGGGTAGTGTGTTCGGAGCTTATTAGAGGCAATAAAACAGTTCATATTTCATCGTCACATCGCGCTCCGCCGACTGCGTCACTCACACTATACAAATTGCTGTCGTGCGCCGTATTAGCCGCGAGGAATCCTGTTATCAGTCTTGCAGGGTTTTGATTGAAAATAATATAAGCCGAAACTTGGTACTACGCGTTATGAACATACGAAAACAAATGAACAAATATTTAATTTCTAAAGATATCGTTTGAGCTTCGTTTTAAGTTCTCGTTTTCTGAGATTCATCTTATAAAATGAGTTAAAGCTGACTTTTGGTGGCAATATTAAGAACAATGAGGTCGAGTTGATATTAATATTTTGTATCTCTTTAAATTTGAAAATTAAACTCTGCTTTGTATTAAATTGTGATCAAGATATGTAATATCTATACGTGATGTTTGTATAAATTGTTTGTGTAAGCTATTCGTAAATGAATATACCTACGTACGTAGTTACGGGCCCAATAATTCCCTGCTGCTGTTACGAATGTCTGCTAGTCCGGCTGAATTTAATTAATTCAGAGTAAGCTCATGAATTCTGCTAAAATGAACGTATCTCACAGTTTTAGAATTAATGTAAAATACGCTTTTTAACGCAGCAAGGTGTATTTTCGTTACAATGTGTGATAATAGCAAACATAAAATTAATTAATGTTTATATTATTCTTTGATACGTTTAGAGAATGATGAAATGACAACAGGTTAAAGTAATGGTTGTAATTCCTATTAAAGATGAACGCAGATACGATAAAAGGGAGTAAATTTCCCGATTGATTATATCAAACACTAAACTTTATGGATTCTAATTATGTTGTTACATACATGGTGCAATGGTTCTTACATTGCATTTATTATCTAGGTTAAGTCAATGCATTGTAAACATTTACATTATGTTAAAATTGAAATCAATAAGGAGTCGTTTTCCAAGGCTTGCCTGAGATAGGTGTTTAATTTTATTTCTTCTTCACATATTTATTATGTGCCTACTCATAAGATACCCCACAATGTTATATTAGATGACAAAGCTGAGCTTTGCAAAAGGATCTTAAACTGTGCCTTTTGTTGTAAACAGTGCACCAAGATATAATTACTCTAATTACGAAAGTTAAAGTTTGAGGACAGTAGTGGCCACAGTTTAACCATTATTAAGACAAACTAACTAAACAATCGTTCATGGTATTAGTATATGAAACTCTTCAAACAGAGATCTGCACTGTTGACTAATATGTTTTTCATGAGGTTAATAAAATGAAACATATTTCGGCTCCGAATAAATGTTTATTGGACAAGTCGTGAAGCCCTTTAATACATCAACATTACTAATAAAATACAATAATTAATTACAATTTTTTATTTATGTTTAACTAACATATGTTACACCAGCCCGAACTTACAGCTAAACATAATATAATCTCCATTAATTGTTTCTTAACTAGAAGGTGACACTTGTACGAATCTAGTAAAAGTAATTCTCAGTATCAAATAAATCATCTTTAACATCTTACGAAAAGGTATACATAGTTTACTTTTGTGTTGTAGTTTAAGTTAAATAATTAATTAGCAGGAACTGATACTGCTAACATAAGGTAAACTAAAGTAAATAATAAATAATTAAGGAATAAAGAAAAGGTGGTTTTTCGTATAATACATAGTGTTCCAGTGTCTAGGCCTCGTCTTCTGTCACGTTCTCTGGAAACACAAAAATATATTTACGTTAGGAAACAGTTTAATAATGTTTGTGCTTATCTAACATAACATGCATATACAAAAGACTACAATAAGGTAACATACATAGAATCATACTCATACATTATTGATATTTATTATAATATGTTCCTAGACCCAATAAATTAGGGGTGAGTGCGGGGGTCGAGTAAAGCGATTGTTTTTCGCGCATCATTGGCGTTACATATTGAAACGATTTGACCCCAAGCTGCGAACCACTCGGTGGGTCGCCCGACAGCCTGATCGCTCCATCTGTTTTACAAACGGGTGCTGAGCGCCCGATTACTCCCAAAGCCGAATCTAATACCATCCTAATAGATTTCTACTAATCCCATTGTTAGCACAATGTTCATTATATATTTAATCCACATTAACGTATTCAGTCATTTTGGAAGATTAATTGATTATTTTCTTTTCGTCATTTCCTCAGGTACCCCGAGATAATTGTAAAAAAATGCTAATATCTCGTTAGAAATAATATTCACATCGCTACATATGCCTGTGTGCGGCTTATATATCTATACATGCGGCACACATAGAAGGGTAGCTTTAGGCGAGTATGTAAACATTATCAAGCGCTGTCAGGCCTCATTAAGATCGACAGGGAGCCGCTCATTGGGTTGGAACCATTCTGTTAACGATTCTAAGACGTGTTGTTTCGGCGTGAGCCCACCTAATTCTGAATGATTAATATATATTTCTTATATATATTTTTATGTGTAAGCTAAATTTTATAGGTTCGCTTGTTTTTCGTATGTTACAAGTGGAAATTGAAATCTGTAGTTACTTTAATACGCGGTTGGGCAATAGGCACGCACAATACGGTATTATACTGTTTCGATCAGTCAATTCAATATTAAGACAACAACCATTAAGTATGATAATCCCGTATGATATTCCTTAGCAGGTCCATACTCGACGGTAAATGCAAATGCTATTTTACTCATGAAACAGACGGCTTTGACTCATCGTCGGCTTATTTTCATTACAATTAACGTCACTTCCAGCAGTGCTTAGAATTTGGGACGAGCACTTTGATTTATGAAAGTAAAATATTTTATACGGAAAGAGAAAAATGGGATCATTACCATAACAATACGAGTGGCATTATTGGTCCTTTTAATTACTAATGACTTCGTATCGTGTGCCATTGCGAGTGAGAACATTGCGTTTTATTGATGTTGCATTAAAGGTACCTATAATTATACAGTGCACATTGTTGCCATATTGCTTCCATTATATACTTTCGATTCTATAAATTATTCCTAGCCCTCTTAATATTAAATCAATTTCAATGAATGTCTGAGGAGCTATCAAATTAAAATGTGTTTCACTTATTGTTATCTAAATTAGTTTATACCGTAAAACTGTAAAATGCAAATTGTTTCTCAATGAAATTGATTAACAGGTTCAGTTAACATCTGGAATACGGATGAGTAACAATGTAGCTGAATGTAATCATAATGAAATGTGAAAGAAATGAATATAATGTTGGTCTAAAAAGATATAATCCTTTTAGAATCAGAAAGATTTATATCATCACAAAAACTTGTATTACTTCTCTGCGTTACAAGTACTGTGTGTGTGTGTGTGTGTGTTAAAATGAGGTTGATTGTGCTGTAAGTAAACTCTCGTGAGAATAGATGAATGGAATGGCGAAGTGCCGAGACACATGTATTCGTCAGTTCGTCTGGCACCTGCCTGTCGGTGTCAGCACTGATTGACTGTGCCTTCATGCTTGGCGCACGGCTCGTACACTCACACAAGTCCCACTGATATTTGGCGGCAAATGTTTCAAGACTGCTAGGGTCATATTTCTACAAACCACAGCAGTTTTTTAATTAAACATATTATGATTTTCTGTAAAAGAAAGAACTTTAATTTTTTTTAAGTTTAAACAAACTTTAACAATTTATGTTGTTTGTCTTATATATACAAACATACATATTATAGGAACAATATTTAATGTTTTGGAATAATTTTTAAATATTTCAATTATATTTTGTGATTTATTGTAGTGAACTTTCACTACAATGCGCAAACATGTAGTGAGGCAGATCATGAATCGGGAAAAGCATTTCTTTGCATTGCAAGCAAGTAGAAGTTATGCACCCTTCAACACAGCGTCATCATGTTGACAACTTTCGTGCCTTCCCGGCGCCTGTCAACATATCCAAAGGGCTTGTATTTATTTAGAATACATTTGATTTAACGTGTGGGCTTTTAAACTCTAATTGAATTCTACAAAGAGGATAACGATTTTAAATTAATTATCCTTCGACAGCCACCCGTTTGAACCGTCAGCGAAATTTATAAGTAAACATGTTATACATAAATATATGAAAATCCTCGTGTGAGAATACAACAAGAGATACATTGATAGGAGAAAATGTGGTGGTGGGTGCTGTTGGTGGTGGGTGGATTAGTGATGGTGCTATGAAACGTATCTCTCCCGGAAACCCAAATAGGATTTACTAGGAGAAAATGATCGGTGCCGAAACGTTGCGAAATCTGATACACTAAGGCGATTGGCTAAGTGCGAGTGCATACTATTACGGAAAGTGCAAATTGCTAATCCTCTAAGTCTAATCTAAATATGCAGTGGTGCAAATAGAGGCACAGATGCACTAGACAGTGGGGCTTAAATGTTACCATGGTCCTCGTGCGAGGGGGACATCGATCGTTTGCCCCACATGCCCCTCAGGTTCGTCCAGCCCGGCTCGCGCTTCCAGTAATATGCTCCTGAGATTCACTCGCAAGTTATACTTACAAAGTTCAAAGCAAATAGTGAATCAGCTCGACTTAAACCACAAAGGTCCAGTCGCACCCCGGAGACCGACGAATGCCGAGTTCAAAACAAATATTTCCTTACAATACTTTGTACAATTTATTAAAGTTCTCCTATATACGGTATATAATTAAATGATAAGAATTTATTATTAAAGAGTTCAACTGCGAAATGTCCACCCTAAATGATAGCCGAGTAATTAATCTAAGATCGCAGCGAGTAAGAAGAGCGGGGAATAAATCCCGGCTTTCATGCCGCTAATTTATTTTGACGGGGATTACTGCACTTTTCTCACAAATTTCTTCAATATTGAACTCGAAATTTAATTAGTTTTGACATTTATTGTAAAGCAGAGCATCATTACTTAGTAATTTTAATAAATACTGTATCGACGATCATTTAAATTTTAAGCGTTGTCTTTTGGAGCAACTCTATTTACCAGGTGTATGGACTTGGACTAGTTATAAAGAAAAAAATGTTATAATTAAATTAATTATTAAAATACTACTCATACACTCATCCAGACCACAAAAAATAATAATTCACCGTTGTTATAGTGCGCCTGCTTGACGGGTCGTTTGCCCCATGCCCCGTGGAGAGAAGACCACGCTCGTTTCTCCGGCGCCTCCGAGAGTCCTCGTTGTTCGGCTTCCAACTGTTATGTACAATATTAGAATAAGTAAAACAGAACATATTTTTAGTCTTGCGGTTCAGAACAAGTATTTCTTTCTAATGAAGAATACCGGTTGTAGCTGCTGTAAGGGTAGGCCGCGATCAGAAATGAGTTCGTAGTCTTCGTAGTCGGGCTCCGACGATCGCTTGCCCCACGCCGCGTGCAAGTTGGCCCAGTTGTCCTGTCACACATAACACAAGATTAGCTAGCTAGTGTTTGATTTAAGTGAAACTGTGTTTGCAACTCAAGTAGGAACAGGTATGCTTACAGGTGTCCGTTTGCCCCACGCAGAGCTCATGTCTTGCCAGCCTCGTTTACCCCACGCTGAGCTCATGTCTTGCCAGCCGCGCTTTCCCCAAGCAGTGTTAAGGTCTTGCCATGAACGCTTTCCCCATGGGTGTTGCGACATATCCGTCCATGCCCGCTTGCCCCACGCTCCATTTAGGTCTTGCCACCCTCTCTTACCCCACGCTGAATTTAGATCCTGCCATCCCCTTTTCCCCCAGGCAGAGTTTAGATCTTGCCAACCCCTTTTGCCCCAAGCGGTATTGAGGTCTTGCCAGGCCCGTTTACCCCAGGCAGAATTCAAGTCCTGCCATGCTCGCTTACCCCACCCCCCTTGTAAACTTGTCCATGCTCGCTTTTCTTCTTCTGTTAGTTGCATATCGTTGTCAGTCTGCTGGAGAAAGTTTTTTCTTTATTTTAAGGTTTATGTAATATTGTCTGCTTGTGTTCAGATAATAATCGAGATGAATAGGATCCGCGATATGTATTCGGTTACCGTCCGAGCCGTCCGGAGGCAATATCCATCAGATACGTCTTCGATTAAGCCGAGATTATTGTATAATTAGAATGAAATTAGTTTAGCGGCGGTATCGGAGCAAAGCTCTTTGTTAAATTATATTGCGTACAAAAATCCTCGGAGCCGGCGACGCGTGAGCCGCCTCACAAGTTGTTCAATCAAATTGTTTTCGCGCGGAATCTTAATCAGTTTACTTGGCTGAGGTCTAACACAGTTTTCTAAACATAAAATGCCTCGGTCTTTTTATAATGACATTTTTAGTTTTTAGTTTATTATAGATAGTAAGTGAAATTGACAATGTAAAAGTTAGCTATTTGACTTACGTTACTCAATGTTTAATACGTTAACATAATATATTTACAGGCTGTCATGGAGACATATGGCTGTATGTCTGAGGATTGTGGGAATTAAAATGAATAAATGACTAGTCCAGATTTAGTCAGAAGCTACAATTTCTGAAGAGATATGAGAATACGGCACGACGTGTAAGAAGGTAGAAGGGAAATAGGCTAATAAAAGACGATCTCCAATCTGTTGGACTGGCTGGAAAATTGTTTAACGACACTGATTTATTCGCATTTTGCGTCGTGGTTGTGTATTCTGTGAATATTTTTAATATCACCCGCTTTCTTACAACGCTTTTTCTGTAGCCGTTACGTGCTTTGAAAAAATTATAATAAATTTTTTTGAGTGAAAAAGCAAGCCTCAAGAGCTATTTTCTACAAAGTATCATTATTTCACTTATATTTTTGACGGTTTTAGATTAACGTTAAAATAATATTCGTAGCGTTCTATAAAGACATAAAATATTATTAAAAGCCTATATGTTAACGCTAATAGGTAAGAGCAGTACAATCCGGAAGTGTTGTCAGCTCTCAACTTGCTTACATGATTGACAAACAGCAATTTTAATAAACTGCAAAATTGAAAAATAATAACCGAGCAGCACTAATAGCAGTTTCAATTTTAAGAACGATCAATAATAGTTTGTCTCAAACTCACCGTTGTCTGACTGTCTGTAATTACTTTAGACATATCGTTAAATTAAAAACATTATGTATTTATTATCGTTGTTCACTTTTTTAAGGTTTGCTCAAATTCTTTCGTATCAAATAAAACACAATATTCCTTTGCATTTGTGACATTTATTCATGAGGTGCAAATAATAATTAAAGCTCAAGAAGCTTCTAATCAATATTACGCCTCAAAATTCGCACTTTCAAAACGGTTTGCAAAAGATCTAACAAAAGTTTTCAGGTAATTGTCAAACAAAAAGAACATCCCAACAGGATGTTAATTTTAAATAATAGTGAGAATATTGTAATTTCAGACACAGGAATGTAGCCCGTATAGCTAAATATATAACAAAGGCTTTGTTTGCTTATTGTGCTAAAAGATGTATTGTAATAGGAAATGGCCCGTAAGGTAAAGACAAGTTTGTTCATTCAGGTTCCGAAGGGTCATGCGTCTGACAGTAATTGTTTAAAACAAAAGTGACATTCGGTGGTCATGTTTGCGTATAATTGGATGGAAAGTATAATTTAAAGCGTCTTTTCGTGACATTAATTGGGCGGTCCTTTCGCAATTGTAATAAATGCTAGTAATCACCTGGGGCAGCGGGTCGTGCGTCTCGGCGGCAGCGACGGCAAGTGTCGCAAGGACGGACAAACACAGCGCCGCTACACAACGCATCTGGAACATTTGTAGTTGAAATTGCTTATTAAAATATAATTATTATTAATGAAAATTGACAGCACGTATGAGTTCAAATATATCATGTACTCTTCCAGCTAACAAAACGAAATGTTTACACATTTTCAGGTTGTTTATTTGTTTCGAGTAAATAATGTTAATTAGTAAAATGTTATTTAGGATGCGAAACCCACATTTCTCAGCTCCGCATAGCTGACATATTTAAAAACTTATAAACAAAGAGAAAACTTGAAGGAATGCATATTAATACAAATTGAAAATAAGGCTTTCAGGGCATAAAGAATGCTTTGTTGTGCCAAGCTTTTGTTTTTGCAATTGAAAACAAATAAACTGCTTTAGAATTTGCTTTTTGATGAAATGCGGTAATAGTTTTCCTCATTCTTTCTATATTATCTTAGTACTTTGAAGATAATTTAAAACACTTTGTTTGACGTGGATGCTGGTACAGCTGAAAGTAATTAAACGGAAGTGTTCGACAGAGTTTGTAAATAAGAATTGTCGGAATGCAAACCGTTTCAACCAATCGGTGCTTCTTCGCTTCGGTATTATGTTTCCTAAATGTAAACAAGAGATATATTTGTCTAAAAGAGAACAAGCAAACTCAGAAATCCACACTCGGCACGGTTTAATTCGCTAAGCCAATATTCTATAAAAAGCGCCATCTGCACTATCCATTGTAGGTTACTTGAGGTCGTTGCCGTATTCAAAGGACTGGAACACGTGAGGGGTCAAGCTTTGATGGTCTTTGCCTAAGGGTCGTGGAGCTGTTATTTCTCACAGTGAACGATACGATGTCGGAAGTTATCTCTTTGACAATCACATTATTATTATTAACAGAGATACATTCATATATCCAGTGAAACCTGGTTAAGTGAGACATCAAGGGACCTGCAATGTCGTTTCACTTATAGAGGTATTCCACTTACCCAGTGTCTCAGATATACAGGTATAAATAAATATCTGTCTCATTTACAGAGGGTTCCATTAATAGAGGTGAGAATACAGGTTATTTCAGTTATACAGGTGCGATCATTATATAAAATAACGTGCTATGTATGTAAATGAGTTTAAATAAAAAAAAATAGTACTTAAAGGTAATCATACAAATGTAATCAACAAAAATATTCAAGCACGTTTCTACACGAAATATGTACGAATATGGAAACAGAATGTATCAATTATAAAAATCTGTCATTTTAGTTTGTCGTTTGGAAGTATCAGCCATCAGATGTTTTTCGATGTTATAAATTTTATCAAATATGCTTTGGAAAGAACAAATCTCAGATATAGAGGTTTACCTCGTACCACTAACAGAGGTAATTCAGTGCCAAAGTGTTGGGACCTCAGCATGAGTTCCAGTTGTGGAGGTTTCTCACTTATCCAGGTCCCACTTAACCAAGTTTCACTGTATATGTATCGTGGAATCAACCTTAAGGACAAAGAGTCAAGCTGGTAAAAAGCATTTTTCAGGAGAAATGCGCCTTCTATATGTCGTATAGTGCAATTTAAAAGCATTTAGTATTTATAGAGTGATATCGATCTGCCTCATAGACATAAATCTCATAGGTAAAAATAAGTATCTGATGTAGGCTAAACCTGAAGATCGGGATACCGATTGCGTCACAGGCCTTTTTATAAAGAAAACTTCGCGTTTTATACCTTCTCTTTATCATAATTGATTATGTATTGAATCGGAATCAGGAAAAAGACTGTTGGAACGATGCAGGACTTTCAAAGTCAAGTTATTAAAAAAACAATTATATGGATTAATTTATTTTTAACTCTAAAAGCTGATACCGAATGGATATCATTTGATGCTTGCGGTTTCAATATGTATTGATTGTTCTATGTAATAGATAATAGCTGAATATAGAAACTCCCGAAAAAAATACTTTTTTCTTCATACTGTTAATATGTTTCAGCTAATCACTAATGCTAAACTAATTAATTGTTTATAGTTCGGATAATCATAAACTATCTATATAGTTTGGATTGGAGTGCACATTGAAGTAATAACATTTTAATCATAGTTTTGATAAAAGATTTTAAGGAAAATTTCAAAATGAAAGCATCGCTCTGAACGTGTCCTTCAATATTCATCAGTTGGTACATTAGCATTAAATAAACCTTTCAACTACTACATATAGCATATAATATATGAATGCATTTATACTATATGAAACGTTCAAGTTGGCAGAACACGAAAAGGTTAACAATTTTGCCCTTTATCCGACTGTTTTAGGATGTAGCTGGAGTAATATCCTACTTGCAATGACATGAGGAAGTAGATCATTCGTTGCGGGCTCTGTCCTATTGACTTGGCGAGGGAGTTAATCGTATAAAAAACCCAGGTATGCATACGCTACTAACATTCCAGATATTAAGAAATTCATCAAAGGGCTTCAATATGACACGAAACTTGTAAAATACAACTCACAAAGGGAGCCCCTCGTTTGACCGTTACTCAAATTTGAAAGGACCCGTAAAGTTAATGACAATATTCAAAATCAATACAACTTTAATGAATCGTTTAATTTATTTCAGCTCAGTATTATCAACGTTTTTCGAAATAATCAAATTAAACTTACAAATACAGAAATTGAATACTCAATAAATGACGTCATGAAGTGACTACTAATGACGTGATAAATGGCGAAGAATGGCAACGTGTTTGTATAATTATTGAATTATTTCTCCAGCAAATTAAATGTTGTACTTATCATTACACAAAAAGTTATAACATTAAACCAATATACTCTAAACGAGGAATGATCATCTCGAAAGTCTCCGAGCTAAATAGAACTAAATAAATTATAATGTCGGTTTAATAATAAACATTTAATTTCGATTAAGGTCTACGGGCAGGCTTAGCGGAGATTACGAGTTTGGGATGGTGGCTTTCTGTTTGTAGATCGCCTTACCAACTTTATCGACGCTTCGCTGCTGTGAGGCCGCAATCAACATTTCATTTAATAGACGTTTGTAATTTGTCGCTATGGGAATTACATATAATCTTAGATACTAACGCAGCTGTGTCTTGTGAAAAAAAAACATAGTAAATTATAAATAATGTTTACGAGTGTTTAATGGCGCCAACCCCGGTGAGGCAGATTGAACTGCGCGCCTCGAGCCCGCTTTAACCTAATTTGTAGCGAGATTATTGCAAATTGCCGGAATTATATTTCTTGCTACATTTCCATTTCGAGACATAACCCCTCGTCCGCCTCCCTTACTATTAAACCATTGAAAATATCCTCTATAAAAGCGTTGTTCTGAAGCGAGTAGTAGGAACTAATTATAATAAACGATAATTAAATCAATAAATTCTTCCGCTATGAAATTGTTACATGTAAGTCACGTTTTCGAACGAGTCTTACGTTCAAGTGACTCTCAGCCGACCTTGTCGAGACGTCAGTGATTGAGGCATTCACGCATTATCGACAGCGCGTACGTGACAAACACGCAGTAATCGTGTCACGCGGTCTTTCAGCACGCTCCGGATTTGCCACGTTGTATAATGAGCGATTATTGCCATATTATCGGCTTATTTAATTAATATCGTTTTATGAAATTACTATTCGAAGGGTAATTAATTGTTAATTAATTGATTTATTTAATTCGTTGAACGAGGAAATAACTTTAGATTTGAAAATCACCTTCCAAAGCTATAGTTTTAAATGAGGACAGAGCGACAGACTTTCAAGTAGTTATTAAGACGATACTTAAAGTTTGGATGAGATCAGTTGACGGAGGATAATCTGCCCGTTGACTTTTCATTTGATTGGTTTAAATTAAGTTGCGGTTTATTTGAAGTAAACTATCTAAAACCGTTTGGGGTTTATAATAAACTTGAGACTTCACGAAAGATAATATAAGTCAAATAGACTTGGGTTGACGAATATTACAATAATTTTCAATCATCAAAACATTTTGATTACTGTTAATAATTTAGGGTCGGTCTCTCTCCTACGTCAAGCGATCCGTAACACGCTTTTATGATTCCGTAAGCCATCATATACGTATAGCGTAAGTAATCTTGAAGGGCTTGCAGATGAAGGGACCTATACATTTATGTAATTGCATGTCCGAGTTCCGGTAACCGTCAACAGCTTTCACTAGCCACAATCGAAGACTGGCGTAGTTTCTAGTAGATCTTATTTGTTGTTGCGATGTAATCAAATAAAAACGTTTATCTCTTCGACTCATCAATGTGTGCATAAATAAAACGGCTGAAATCTCTGGGCGTTTCTAGTGCTTTTCAGCAATCATTTACAGTTCTTACACAAACGATGCGCATCGTTATGTTTAATAAATTATTGAAATGGAAAGGGCTTCAATCTGTTAATCTCCATTAACAACGCATTGGCGCGGGTGAGGGTGGCCGGGGAAGAGGCGACGTTATTAAACTGTCACGTCCATCAAGGTATCGCCAATCTTTCATTAAAAACTCTGTCGTAGCCATTTTTCATCTTAAACAAAAATAGCTTGTATATTATCAAAATTAATGTCAGAAATTATTTTCGAAGCAAAGTGTTAGATTCTACCTTTGTACGAGTATATCTTTTTTCCTCTCATGGGGTAATTAAGTAAGTAAGTAAGTATATATATATATTTTTTTAACGATTACTTAGAACTTTTTAATAGAAAATCGAAAAACGTTATCTAGCTGGAATACAAAAAATGCCACGTGTATTTTAATGAGCATCGCTTTGTTCGTTTTTTATCGTATTATCAAGTCTTGAGTTACACCTTTATGAATATAACGAATTCACCTAAATGGGCACTAATATTATTTTTCCAATATCTTAAACCTGCTAATAACAATAACAAACTTTTCATTGTTACGAAATATATTTGGATTTGTATACTTGAATACAACTTGAACACTTGTTATGATTCGACATTTAAACAAGGAAAGTATCTCACAAGCGTTCATCCTTCGTGGGCTTCCGTAACGAGAAAACTTGACAATCGATTGTGCAACTGCTGACAAACGAAGCTTCCGCTCTCAAACCTACACGTAACCTACGTATCTGAAAGGTCTCCTAATATTAGAAATCAAATGAGTAGAACCCAAAGTATTAGCAGTTAATTCTGTTGTACGGTTAACGTAAATAAGAACGGGCATTGTTGTCAGGTTGCGGTTTTTAATAACAAAGTTTTGCCGTTTTGTCTGCACAATATAATTACAAGAACTCATCAATCACGATACACGATTCATGGCGCTTCAACTTGTTCAACACTGGTTTCGCACTTTCAAACATAAATGGTAAATTTTAACATAATTATTTGTATTATTTTTTATAAATTTTGTTAATTACAGTGAAAAAACGTCGTGTTAATTCATCTTAAGGTTTTGTAAAGTTTTTGTACGCTTCGCGCTAAACAGTTTGTATGGCTTTTAGAAAAACTTAACGATGTCATTCTGTAAGTTGTAAGAAGCTTATAAATTGCGAAAGAGTAAATAAAAGCGTGCGGCGAGCTCATTAGTTGCTCATTACGGACAGAAGTAACGTTTTTACCAACAATATTACGAGACTCGAGTCAAAGCGACTTTGAGAGGAAATGGAAAACTTTTGCATAAAAAAATATGTGGTGGTTTTCGGACGGGTTTGAGGTTTTATTAATACTTACTCGTATTTGCGAGTAGCGACTACAGCTCGTGATGCACGACGCAAGATCTGGACGTGGCTTTGTTGAAATGCTTTTTGCTCTATTCGGTGAAAGTATTTTATGTTAAAGCTCACAACTAACGCTTTCAAAAGAGAAATACAGAATATTATGTAAACTATAAACTTGACATTTTACTACGCATTTAAGTATTACGAGTTTTTTCAAATAGTTTTCTTATGTCAATCACGGTACAATAAAACTATATCTATGACAAGGCGAAATATTAACATTTTCTAAGAAGCGCATTCCTTTTCAAACTTCGGCTTTAGGCATAGTCGACTCTTACTTTGAACATCCGAGTAACTGCAACAAATAGATAAGCATGCCCCGTAGGTGTAAGGAACCAGTTGCCTTCCTGATTATTTAAGTCTTCTCATTGTACCGGTAATGTAATGCAACGACGAGTTACTCCATATTTTTATGGATTATATTTTCTGCTTTATATACATTGACATCACGATATGGGAAGGTATATTTTTTGTGTCGTGCAATTATTTAAGTAGACAATAATATAGAAATAATACGATAAGAAATGAAATTTATATGTTGTCGGTTGTCGATTTCGATAATACTTGAATGCGGATTATTTAAAATGGATATAGCATCGGTAACAGATGGACACTTGTTTTATACGGGCTATATTTTGTTTTAACAGTGCACGCAAAAGTGCGGAAAAACAAAATTTAAGCCAAAGCCATAAATATGCTGCCGAAATGTTAGCATGTAATTGTCGAGACTTAGTGAATGTTTACTGGCCACGAGGGTTTAGAATAATTTGTGTTTTTTCAATCAACACAAAATGCCGTTAAAAAGGATTTACTGCTGATGCAGAACAAATATGCTTTACGTGGAATGAAACATGGCGACATGTTTGACTTGTAATCTCCAAATTAGTTTGGAAGTTTATGCTGCTTGGGGAAACATAAAAACTGCAAATTAATATTTTTGTCCTCTTCCGCTGATTTACGTTCTACACAGAGTTCCGACGGTGTTAACAGTAGTACACTGTGAGAATAACAATATATATATATTTTAGTTTTAGCGATGGGTAGTTTTCCGATGGAAAAGTTCCAAGATGACATAATTGTTTTAATTCAATCTAACGCTGATGACGTGTGAAATAAATACTATGTCGTATTATTGCTACATGGAAGCGAACTAATTATTTTATGTTAATAATTATATATAAATTATTATATAGTATATATATAAACAATATGAATAAAATAAAGACAACTACAACTACTAGCTTAAAGTGAGATGGCAACTGGAAGCTAAGGACAGTGAACCGAACTTTGTTGACAAACTGTATTTATAGGCTTAACAATAGACAGTCAACTCCAATGGGGCCCACACATAGAGACTCTTTCGAATAGGCTGAGCTCTGCAGCATATGCAGTAAAGAACCGAAACCCGAGAGAAGAAACCCGACATCTTACAGATTTTTTTTACAAATTGTGACTTTCACCAGTGTGTTATATTCGAAACAGAACTAATCCGTGTATGAAAATTGTAATAGATTTTACATTAAACTTCCAAGCAAATGGATTTATTATATAGGATTGATTTGCTGCAGTTCAACAATTTGTATGACTCAAAACTTATCGATTAAAAAGAATGGTGGAGAGTTTCTTGCCAGTTCATCCCCTTGACTTGAACCTTTTCTGATGACGTTCTTAGGTCTTGAGTTTGAGTTTGAAGATGAACGTCGAAACCTTAGAATGAAGAACCGGGTTAACATTTAATATTATTATTTGTATTTGTTGGGCGCAAAATAAAAATGACTTGATGTTGAATTTGTTGTTATTGTGAGAGGAAAATGAAGTCTAAATAAATGAAAGTAGGACATCACATTTGTACTTAAGTTTGCCGGAAACGGAAGCAGCCGCACTAAGGCCTTACTTCATTGTTAATTATTTGAGCTCGATACTTCTTGCTTTATGTGTATTCCGGAAGCAAAAAAAGACCCAGGAAATGAACTTACATTTGCGCGTTAATTTACCTTAGAGAAGCATTAGAGACAAATTCATTGCTTACGTATGAATGTGTATGCCAGATTCAATTGATACTCCCTATAAAGTATTAAGTGATTATTATTAGTAGGATATACAGGATTATACCCAACGAGCAACTTGCCTAACTTTATAAGATAAACGCGGAGTAAGCCGTCTACAAAGCAGTTGGCAGTAACTGATTGTTATATTAGTGTTTGACGATACATATTGGCTCTAGTGTTTGTGCAGCAGAAATGACCTTTTAACATTGATGGACTGGTTCTTCTTGGAACCAATGTGACCAGTATAAAACGGTACTGAAACTCAGTGTTGATTGTCGTTGTAATGTAGTGTAAATCAGGAATAAAAGAGTCTTAATAAATTTTAATTAATTTCAACAATAGCGCGATATTGAGATAGGGGCTTGGTAGATTGACACGTTACAGTACCTATGGACGAATAAATTAATTTAATTTTTAAACTAATTATAACTACTTATATTTTTAGTGAGATAATTGAATCACAAACTCTAATAGAGTACAACAAAGTACTGTATACAGCGATGGCTTATATATTACCAAAATGAGAGTACATTATAGTTACATCAACTGTGATATCGTAATAATTGCACTTCATAGCAGTGTGTTTGACCCATCATCAGCACTTCAACAAGTGCATTTATAATACGCTATTGATTTAAACCGTATTAACATTAGCCATTATTTGGAAAACAAACAGGGCAAAATATTGGTGTGAAACGTGTGGGCTTATAATCCGTGATCCGTGATGTCGGTCGATGGACACGAGCCTTTGTTTGTTGCACCTGTCTCTATATGCCCTCAGAGAACACAGATTTCAAAATGAACGCTTAAATAAAAATAATACTTAGTTAAAATGTTATATCCGTTAGTTCTAATGGCTCCAATGCATGGATTGTTAAGGAAATCAAGTTTTGTTAAATTACATGCAGCTTTAAGGCAGTATGCCTGTTGTATTTGAAATAAAACATTTTTCATTGATTTATAATACCAAATTATATATATCGTAAGTATCGATTTGATAATCTTAAGAATGTAAAATCCAAATGTATAAAACGTGGTTATCCCTCAATGACAATTTATTGAAAATTCGAGAATTTGTTTTGATGAGAAAATGAATGTAGCTTTATTGATGTACCTCTCAACAATACTTGATTGTCAAGGTGTCAATTTGTCTTTGTAATGATCTGTATTTGTGAATTCATTCTCCATTGTTTGCTTATATTTGTAATCGAATTAACTTATTCTAATTCTATTTATCATTATAATAAGATATAATATGAGTTCAAAACAATTATCTGAAAGATAAGCAGTTTTATGAAAATAGCGGGAGAGAGAAATGGGTGTAAATGTGAAGTGACCGGCTCTGCTATCTATTTGAGAGCGAGCCAAAGCTTCCCAGATTATTAAAAACTGGGATTTAAAATTTTAATATTCCGAAAGTTTCCCTCACTTTCAAGTGGCGAACGGTATTAAAAAGTTTAGGTGGTGTGATTCGCGTACTTCTGTGTATATCATTCTTATATGTGTAATTGTAATATGTAGATTCTCTTCTTTACATGAAACTTAACTAATATTTACATATGTAATTGATATTGCGCTTTAAGGAAAATGTACAGAAGACTTATCACTATTCTAGTCTATTAAATAAAACAAATAATCAAGAAAAATATAATGAAACAGACATTTGAGAACAGCAGATCAAATTAAAAAAATTGCGTGGTGCCATTTCTTAACCTTACAACGGTAATACATAATTTATGATCGCGACGCAAAAATATTACTGTCATAAGTAAGATTCTAGCAATTTCCAAAGTCCCGGAGAAGGAAAGAAAATAAAAGGTATTGAAAATAATAAATCGAATGTGAAAAACGACATTGTGTTTCTTATACTCTTCGGTTGCATTTTCACGAGCTGAGGTTTGAGACATTTCAATAATTTATTAACCAAACTAAACATCATTCCTATAAAATCTTGCAAGACTTATTTATACTCACTTGCCTGTACTGAATAAACGTACGCATTTTAACGTGCTTCACTTTTATTGAAAATATAATTGTGTTATTAGTATTTGGAACCTGATCATGAATAAATTATACCAACGAAGGATATCGTGTATAAAGTAGCTGGGTTCGGTATCTTGGGACACTTCGCCCTGTGCTTATTTATGGCGGACCGGTAGAAGCAGGTATCCGAGATAAGGAGCTCAGATTGCTCTGGACGTTTCAAATATTATAATATACGAGCACACGACATACTCCTATTAGATTGTGCAACCTTTAAACCATTTAATATTTAGAACAGTATTATATATTGCTCATAACTTAGAAAAACTAAGCACACACACAATAATGGCAGCAACGAAACAATTAAGACGATTGAATTAAAGAGGAACTATTAAGACTAACGACCGGATTTAATTGCGACCACTTTTATAAAAACCCACCGGCCATTCAGGGGAATAATAAAAATCGGCTCAAGGTAAATAAGGACAGTTAAACAAACAACGGGCTCAGTAATCAATTTACAATAAAAATTAAACAAAGCTATTTCCATACAAATGACACCAGATGGCGGGAGGTGGCTTCAATTAGTGACCGAATTTTAAATTAAAACTTTCGGTGGAACGGATTTATTTCACTCCGACCGAATACCGATTAAGTGTAGTTTTTAAATTAAATTCATAATTTACATTAATTATTACAAACTTTAACTTGTAGCTAACGTTTATGAAGAAACCGTAAGAGGAAAAAGGTGAATACATAATTAATAATTATCTTCATACACATGACATTAATTTTATAACAGAACAGTAAATTTTTTAGTGATGGCCGGTAACGCACTAGCGCTAGAGCAAGTGAGCTCCTGCCTGTATATATATATATATATATATATTTATATATATATATATATTTATATATATATATATTTATATATATAAATAGATAGATAAATCATTGTAATTGATAAAACTGTGGGTACGTAAGTAAAAATGAACAAGATAGCATAAAGAGCATACAATGCGCCGCCTATTCAATACTTAGGATTAACACCCAAATGTTATGTTGGCTGTAGCCATCGATCACTAGAATAAAGAGAGAATCAACTTAGAAACATTACGTACGAGTTGCTATTGAATGTCTGTTTGTCTCTAATGGAGTGGATTAAATTATGTTTGTTCAAAAATTGCTTAATATGTTTGTACCATGTAGTATTATGTGTAATTTAAATAGAATGTTGTAATCGTTTGTAAACTCATTGGGCCGTGGGGTCTGTAAAGCTTTCCTCAAACAATAAATAATATGTGAGTCACCGTGTGAGTGTGTAGAGTGTGTGACTGTGTGAGTCTCGTAGATATTATTTCTCGTTTTGGGTTGTATTTTATTTAATATTAGATACAACTTGATAAGGTCGTTATTGACTCAAGAACGTCCGATAGATATTAAGACCTCATTACAAGCTCAAAGAGCCAACGTCTGTATTTGCTCTGATCATATTTGAATTATTTTGCCAACAATTTGAAATAACAAGAAAATTACGCTGCCAATATTTCAGTTGGATCAATCTCCTGCTGTCATTAATTCTTCGCCATCTCTTGATATTCATTTATTTGTTTAGTCCTGTCGTTTAATAACTTTCAAGATTAAATCGAATTCCAATTAGTTGTTAACTATGAGAGTGCACCGCATTGGTAAGATCAGAATTATGTCCGTGTTAAATAGATTGTCTGTATATGATTTACACAATAGTTAAGTGACGCCTGACGCGTATTTGTTTGAATAATTTGAAGAGAACTGCAAACCTCTGGGACGTCCCGAATTAATTAACGACCATTGTCATAGCTCCAAATTGTCTCAAGAAATCTGAGCCCAACAAAGGGTTTTGAGATTTACCACTGAAGTTGAACAGTTAAAGCTGTTGCAAGAAAATTAGCTGAATACAATTTGCCTCGCAATAGCGTCTCATACGTGGGTGACACTGAAAATGTTTAGAACTGGCCACTTAGTAATATTACTAACGAAAACTTATCGTTTGGGTATCATTTGTTTTTGTGAATTATCGGTAAATCTAAATCTAAAGCTTACACGTGAAAATGAACCTAACGCGAGAAAATTTTCGGTCAATGATTTATTATGACTTTTGTTTGTTGTGGGCTACAACAAAATAATGATAGGCTGCGGTTAGCATTTTATAATAAATCCCTATAGATATATTGGAAAGTGATACGGGCATGCTTAGGCTATGAGAAAAAAATATTACACGTTACATTTAGGCGTCAGGAAGCTTTGTACCAGATCAATTCCCGATACTTTAACCGACGACCAGAAACACCTTTGCATGGACTGGTACCGCCAAATGTTAGATAAGTTCAACGGTGATAACTTAAATGCTGTATTTCGTTCGTATCGTTGCAGGTGATAAAAGCTGGATATATTGCTATGAATTCTAAACCAAAAGACAATCAGCTCAGTGGGTGTATCCTTTCGATAAAAGAATGAAATAAAGAAGTCTACGAAAAAGATTGCCTCATTCATTGGTCGGAAAGGTTATTTCGCGACAGTTGTGCCAGAAGATGGAAGGACAGTTACTGCAGACTGGTATGTCAATCGCTGTTTGCCTGCCGTCTTGGGAACAAATCGACAGCCCTCCTACAACACGAAAATGCTTCACCGCACTCTGCAAAACGGACAGATTTGATCATTGCAGGTATCGACTCATCCGCCATATAGTCCTGACCTAACTCCCTGCAACCCCATTTATTTCCAAAAACTAAAGATAAAAGCGTACGAAAATTTCATAGATAGCCCACTGCTTTTCTCAGTGGTTCCATCCGATACGATAATGTTTAGAAAGGAACGGAGATTACTTCAAATACAATTAAAGTAAAAACATTTTCAGTGTTACCTAAGTATAAAGAAATTGTATCCGTCGATTTACTCGAAAATTCCAACCTCGTTTATCGTCAAACTACGTTTTTATATTTGGATCTACCAAGGCAGTTTGTTTAGTTATAGACGTGGTAGACAATCTATTGCTAAAATAATCTTTTATGCTTAGTGCTTCAACGTCCTTTTGGAAATCCGTCAGCCGCAAATAGTCTTTAAATAAATGAGCAAAGAAACAATATCGACGCAAAATAGGCTCGAAACTTAACTACTGCTCGTGTTCTCGAGACGCTATTACTGTCTTTAAGTGCTAACAATTTATCCCGAAACAAAGGCAATAGGGATACGGGGCACTGAACAATGTACATACTCTAAAATAGTCTAATAAATAAATAGGCAGCGCGAGGTTGGTACTGGATTAAATATTTAAGTCAATTCCATTGTCTGAAAAATTCAACAAATCAAATAAAAAAACCCGCTTACCTTTTGCTATAAACTGTGTAACGAAACTTTCACAACTGTGTCATTTTTTAAAGCCGGTTGAAAAAGTTTTTGTAAATTTACTTTACCAAATTTCAAGTTTACTAAAGAAAGTCGCTGGTAACTATTATGAAACGCAGTAGCAACATTTTAACAAATGACGTAGACATTTTACAGAACTCCGTAGACCCTTCGTAGATGGCTGCTACGCATTTATTATGTTTGCTGGGACGCCGGATATTGAAATTGTTCTATAATTTCAATCAGTATTGACCAATCTTCAAGACTTTCAGAAAGGCTTAGTATTAAAATGCGTTTAACGCAGTTTGCGAAATGTCTAGAATATAAATAAAATGGTAATTTAATATATAAATATATTCTAAGCGCTATTATATTATTTTCTTTAAGTGAAATCGATTTGTAATTAATAAATAAGCTGTTTTTTTGCAAAAACAATGGTACGTATAGATCGATTAATTATTAAAATCCACACAATCAGCCATATAAAAATAGGCATGCCAATGTCAAATGTATTGTATAAATGTACTGTTCTCATTATGTTCTTATTATATGTAATAAGAACATAATGAGAACAGTTAAGTTATATATATGATATGGTCTAAATACTCTCCCTATAAAAATACCTCCCTTTAAAGCGGCAGAATAAAAAATACAAAATGAGATATTCGTCCATAAGTGAGATTGACAGGAGTCAAGCCGATTGATTGTCTTTTATTTAAAGAAACAGACATTCAAAGGCTGACGTAAGTATCTTATTTTATAATTAGAATTGCGTGAGCTCAAAAACAATCCCATCGTTTACCGACAACCGACCCTTATTTATTAAAATTTAACTACTTTAGCGATTAAAATAGGTGAAACTTCTGCCAGTATTATAAAAACTCCTTCTTCTTCAACTTCCTCGTGTATTATGAATCATTGTCCCATGATTTTATGCTTTTAAGATTTTTACTGAATATTTTTCTTATTGAATTTTTATAATTGCCTTTTAGAATGTTCTTTTCGCTAAGTATACGACCCGTTTTATGATTTTTTGTATTAAAAGTGAATTACTCATATTTTTTCCTATTTAATATAATTTTACGCCTTTGATAATCTTAAATGTAATTAGATAAATCGTAAGCATTCGTAGATATAGACAAGGAGAGGTAAAAATAGGACGAAATTATGTGATATTCGATTCGCGTGAATTAGCACTTGATATTTTTTATTAGTCCATTTGGCTGCATAGTCGTTTCTAACAAACTACTGCTCAATATGAGAAATAAATATTTGTGACTAGTTTTACTACCGTTAGTAATGTTAATTTAAATGCTAATGAATAAACGGAAAAAGTGATAATTACTGAATAAATATTGTGTATTACATTCGTTCTTTGACGATCCATTGTCTCACGCTTTAAATCAGAAAGAAACCTTTAAAAACTTGGCTTCCAAGGTAAACAGTCGCTCCTAACAAAAGCACTCGTAGGCTTCAATAAAACTTTACTTTCAATTCATTTTTTCCTGACGGTTTGCAGATTCGGAATATTATTTGTTAATAGGAATTAACAGCCGAATTAACAGACCGCACATATGGGTTTAAAATACCAACACACTGTGAGGGTTAATTTGAAAATGTTTGGAGAACGTAAATAACAAATTTCCAGTTAAAAAACTAAATTGTAACATTGAAATGACTTATATAGTTGTGTGTAGGTATATTTCTATTTGATAAACGTAATTTGCTCTCAGAGCTACTTACCGTTGTACTTCGGAGTAAACTTTGCGACATCAGGCAGCACGTTCTTGCCTGAAGTGCGACGTGGACTGGTGCCCTTTCAGCCTGAAATGGTTTATATACTCGTTGGCTCCTCTAACTGATGGGCGGCGCTAACCAGCGCATGGCACTCCTGGCTCCGCCCATTTTTATAAAATCTTATGACGTCATCGATGACGTCTAGATATTTTTAGTTGATCAAGGTCAAGAGGTTACAGATGTCATCCCGAAGGAAACGAGCCATAAGAGCTGAGTGTAAGAATGGTTCGTGGCAAACATGTAAGATTTCGAAATGGTTTGAAGGAATCGGAATTGGCCACAAAAAGAGATTGTCCTTCGGCGTTTCTTTAGAAATAGTGGGGTCACAAATAACAGAATAAATAAAATATCGAAATTTTAAATATTATGTTTCTTTATAGTATTAACCTCTCTCTTGAAAATTATATTATGTACATACAAGATATTTTGTCGCAACTTTGCAAAACCTATTAGGCTTCCAGACCTTGGCTTGTGGGGCCTTTGACAAGAGCTTTCTATTTTTGTGTAATGACGAAAGCCTGCGGTCGAGCATTCGCTGTTCGTTCAAGGATTTCACTTTTATCTGCGCAATTAAAACGTGTGAAAGAAAATGATCGAAGTGTGTAAGTCTAATCATCTAGCGAAGTAAATACAATTATTGTGGAATTAATGACGAAGCATAAAATATTTTAATAAAACGCTTAAATAATTTAGAACAACAACAAATTGAAATTTTCCATACGTTAAGAAATAAAGTAATAACAGTTTAATGCGACAGTCAATAAAAAGCGATAATTGTTGGCAAACTGTTAACGGGCGTGTACTCGTAAACTTCTCAAGATACTCGTAAACTCCACTCAGCAATCGTCACCAACTCCTTTATCACCTACAATTGATAATAATTAATTTAATCTATTGAAGGTTTATTACCTCAATTTAGTTTATTTAAGAAGCTTTTACCGTCTATACAGAAAGCATTTATTTATTTTTATAAAGATACAAGTACAATTTTGTAATACAATAAAATTTTATTTCTTTGCGCAAAACTATGCATATGTATTATATAAAATAGTAGTATAGTATATAAACATTTCATAGTTCTTGTCTTTCTTTGAGGAAATCACTTCCACGTCCTTTATGTTCCAATAAGAAAATGTTGAATTGTGTTCCTTTACAATGTTATCAGTTTGCAAAGGGTTTACAGGAGTTAACAGGCAACAACTACAACAATCGTGGCATTTGTCTTAAATATGAGTTGGCCCTTAACCGGAGAGTGGCTGTTGCACTGATATGAGTCGTAGCCCCTCAGAAGTTCAACTTAATATAGTTTCAGTCTTAGTCAAGTAACCAATCGTTAATTCGTAAATATTGGGTATATAAGACGCTGAATATGTCGACTTAAAACTCAAAACTACCAATGTTTGTAGTTAGTAATAGCAAATATATCCTCAATGTGTTGCTTTTTAAATAACTTACTGTCTTAATTTTGTCTACTACTTAAACTGAGAACTAAGCATTAT
This sequence comes from Pieris rapae, assembly GCF_905147795.1. Lineage (NCBI taxonomy): Eukaryota > Metazoa > Arthropoda > Insecta > Lepidoptera > Pieridae > Pieris > Pieris rapae. The sequence continues at coordinate 10,049,622 of NC_059524.1, read as the reverse complement.
ATTGGTCCGAGAAATAAACACGACCATTACCATTTGTGTTGAAAGCTATGCCTATAAGTTTGATGAGCAATTCAATGCTTACGTAGGATCGTCAAATGGGAAAGCAAAACTAATAGAGCAATATAATTCGGTTTACACTCATTGCCGACGCGACATTGCTGTAAAAACTATTATTGTCTAAGATATAGTGGTCTAAGATGATGCATAGCGCCAGATATTTAAAAAATATAAATTTTATTTTTTATATGGTCTTTTGCTTCTAGCTTTGTTCAAGAGTCAATAGTGGGATAAGGATAAAACATCAGCTACTCGGTACCATTCCTGACTAAAAAGTTCTCGAAAATCGATCAAGATTATTCTCAGGGATAATAAGTGAGCCGAAACGCGACCCATCTACTCGGCTTCTAGTGCGATTCCTAGAGACTAACGTCGAAGAGATAAAGTGCGAACAGTGAAAATAACTGATAAAGTATTGAGTGAAGTGGGCGTAATTTTGTAATTACTGACATTATTTCTAGAAATTTTTGTTTTTTTAGTGTAATTAAGTTCTTCGTTGATTGATTTAAAATAAACCCTTGAAGAGATTTACGGCGATTTCTGTCCGATCCCCAAGCTCGTAATATGAATAACTCTTAAAATATTAAAGTGCGTAATAATATTCCAAGTAAGTGGGTGTGTTGGGCAAATATGTTTGATGTCCGAAGGCAATGAACAAACAAGCGTGATGTTTGCGAGCCAGATTGGATCAGACGTGTTCGTGTACACTTATAAATACATCATTCGGTGTAATGATGCCTTCATAATGGTTATAATCTACACAGCTTATAATGTGCTTATAATCTATTTTCAATTAAAATAATTTTACTATTACAACGATATAGTACTAGATTTAGCCAATATTTAAACACAAATACTTTTAGTAACAATTTCCGTTCTCTTTTCCTTTTTCGTGACATATATATTGTCGCAAAGGGATGTTCAAGTATATAAATAAATAAATAAGTTAAGGTGATACTAACTATTTATTAGATGCTATTTTATTTTCCGACTTAGTAACATCGAAACTCCGGACTTGTGCGCGGGGCGTTATCTTGGTGAAACAAAACACCTTGAGCATGTTAGCAATTGCGTTATTTGTCCTATGCACAATGCCCTCCTAATGTAAGCTCCAAGGTATTCCATCATTACCACCCGTTGGCCGTCACAGAAAAAAACAGATGGATAGACAAACAGATGGCCTTCCACCGGCTTAGGCACGGTGAAAATTTTTTCATACCGAAATGGTTCTGTATCATATTACGCGTATATTATTTTTTCTTATCAAAGATAATGTATTGTAATTTAAATAAATAATTACCGACACTCTGTTTAACCCAATTGATATCCATTAATAAACGATTGAAATGTTTCTATTAGAACTAGAAACGTATTAATATTTACTAAGGCGCAATGAGAACGTATTATGGAGTATCGTAACACAAGTTTGCTTCTAGCGAGGCGTATATGGGATCTTAATATGAACCACTCATAGCTATATATTCAGTAATTACACTCTCAATGAAAACTAATAGCGAGCCCATTTTTACACGCTTGTAATACAACGTAAGATGCATGTTATTTTTTTATTCATTTATAAATTTAAAATGTTAAAAAAAGTCTCTCTCATTCTTTTTGTTTTTGTTTTTTGGTGGAAATGCATTGGTTATATTCTACCGACTGCTAAGCAGTCACATGGCACTCGCAATTGTGCATTCCCACTAAAACGCTAAGGCGCCACCAAAAAATCGCCTAAGCGGTTACATTAGAGTTTTATATGCTTCCCCACATACGATGCGGCGGTTGCGTCCGCCTCTCCACGCTCATTGTTGGTTTGTGAAGATACTTGGCACAGACCACAGCAAGTAACCTTGTCAGACGGGGCCATTAGGGGGCTTTTAGTAATAGCTCGGGGAGATCGGGTACTTACTGGCTTTACCTTCTTTTTAACGGATGGAACCCTGCTATTCCGGTTTGGCACGTTTTAGGTGGCGAGGTTTTAGTGAGCGAGACATTTATAGGCTTGGAGTTTCTTTCGCCGCCGCGGATGGGCTACGGAACAAAGCTTTCTGGTCCTTTCCACCTTTTCTTTTTTTTTCATGACCGCCTAGTAGATATAGTGGACAATTTTTCATGAGCCGTTATTAATAATATAAATACTAAATATAAATAAATATTATTAATATTTATTTTACTACGATAGGTGGTCTTGCGTCATCGCCCTGGAGTACATCTAGCAGAGGAATCATATCCTCCTTCTATGCTGGGCAGTCCCTCAGCGTATGCATGTGCGTCGCCCGGCCGTCTCCGATATAGTGGTAGCAGGTTGGTGCCTCCTCACACTCTACTACGAACTGAGGTCGGTAGCCCCAGCGATAACCAATATTATTACCAATATCTTTAACCAATATTGATAATTTATTGACCAGCACTCGCGCCAAACAACTCACTTCCCCACTCTAGTAGCATTTATTGGTCTTCCGAGGCCGGCCACGCGTTTATTTAATGTTACTCTCACCTAAAGAGGATATTTGTGAAATGCTACTAAAGGAATCAATTGTTGCTTGATCAGTGACCGAAAACTTCGGGAAGAACCACACAGGGTTGCTGCGCCTCTGCGTCAGCCTTTGATCTCTTGTTTGAAAAGCAATTAAACTAAAAGAATTAACCTATAAATCGTCATGCAATCTTTATCGTTGACTTCTTCTACTTTATCTTTTGTAATTTTTAATGATTAATTATTGTTATACATTACATTTTCACATTAATGAAAAATTGGAACACAGACAAATTAGACACTAACAGACATTAATACTAATTGACGACAAACAAATACGTAAATCGATTATAAAGAATATTTTATCTTATCGGCCAATTTCAAATATTTATTATAATCAACATATTATCACATAATATAACATATAATATTTTTATCTCTCAGCATCAAGATCTGGTTGTGAAAGAAAAAAACGTTCCGAAAACATAGTGGATTGCCCATTCTTCATTTGTTTTGCGTTTAAAAAGTAACATTAACAGATGAACAAAATGAACGCTTTCATATCCGTGACTATCCGTGCGGATTGGATGTAATATATTTATCAAAGATAATATGGATATATAAAGCGATAACTGGCGATAGAGTGGTAGCTGCGGAACGCGGATACTCGCTTTCTGAGGATTATCGTAAGTATATAGTTTCTTTATTTTCTAATATTTTAAAATAGTAGGTATTTTATTTAGGAATGTACGTATATTATTTATATTAGCAATTGCAAGCAAATATTATTAAATGATGAAACATTAATTATGCAAACATAATTAAAAAAAGCAACAACGTATGTTACGTTGGTTCGTTTAGAACAACAGTGATGTGTTCTAATACAGCAAATAAATTATTAAACTAATTTTTCCGTTTATAAATGTTGTTAGGACGATGAGTGAAGATAATCAATATATTGGTAATGACTGATTCTACAGAAACATGTCGGCGCCGGTGAGGTATAGTAGAGCGGAGGTGGCCGAGAAGACTGGTCGAAATGCGGCTCCAGTGTGGATCATATACAAGGACTCCGTCTATGATGTTACTAAATATACTGCTGAAGTTAGTCCAAAATCCTTCATTATTTATAAACGCCCACCAAGAGAGAAAAATATACGAAAATAAAACATATGTGAATGCGGTAATCTAATATTTTACAAAGTCTATGAATATAGTCTTTTTGATAGTGTTGGCCCAGTGGCTTGCGAGTACCTTGGCTTTTTGTAAATCTAATGAAATACACAATACAGAAAAGTGGTTATTAGAAACGAACGGCGGTCTTCATATATTTGTAATAATATTACAAAAAATAACCTTGTTATCAACTGATGGTAAAAGTTAATATAGTTATCAAGTTATTACAATATACAAAGAAAACTATTAATCAGAGATTATCTTTCCTTGTTATATAGGTCATTTACTACCCTATCACGAACTAAATTTACTTTGCTGATATCCGGCATTGTACCTTCGATTTATAATGAAAATTAATCTACCATTAGGGATCGTTTGATGGACGTGAATTAATGTACCGAGTACGGCAAGTAGTCTCGTAAAACCTAACTCGACAAATTAAAAACCTTAAAAACGAATATTCACAGCATCCCGGCGGTCCCGAGCTAGTTACAGACGAGGCAGGGACCGATTGCACCAAGGTCTTCCACGAGGCCGGTCACACGGCTGATGCTTACACCATACTCTCCAAATACAAAATAGGAGAACTACCTGAAGTAAGTATTGATTCATCGTATGTGTTTCTAAAACATTGCTCAGCTCAGCTCTATTGTTACTAACTTTAAAGTTTCAAAGAACTTTAAAGACAATAGACGTGTACCTTACACAACTGAATCTCTGGAGAGTATTCAGTTGCAGTGCTATAAAAAATGAAAATACAATACCTTTTCACTAATGTAAAAAGTGACGATCGTAGCGGAATAGAGGCTTAGTTCTACTTGTTATATAATGGAGTAGGACTTAACAATATACGCCACGTAAAACCATTCATTTTCATTTTGAACGTAAGTATTACAGCTTCTTCCAGTATTCCATTACGCAATAGGTTCGTGTTTTTTAAGTATTTTGTATTCGATATATTTATGTTATTATAGTGTTTGCTGTATGTTTCCTTTAAGTCACAGTCAAAGTTGTCAGAAATAATCTTCTGTTAGCAGTAAAACCAACCTTTAATTTCATTGACAACTTTTGTGTTACCTGTTTTTTTATGTTAATAACGTGTATATAACTATTATTATTTTAGAGACACCTGAAGTATTAGTAATTTTGAAATTAAGACGTTCAAGCTGAATTTTGCTCTTTCAATCCAATTGACAATTGACAATCGATTACGCTGAGTGGACGCTTGTTCCAATACAGTGGCACTTCATGCAACAAGTTAATACTCGTTCCTAATTGTTTTTCCGAGAGATTACTTTTATATAAATATGGAGTAGAACGTTGTTAAGGTTTTTGGGTTAGACATTTTTTTATAGAATAGGGTGCCAACGGGCAGGAGTCTCATCTGACGTTAAGTGATACCGCCGCCCATAGACACTCTCAATGCCAGAGGTCTCGCGAGTGCGTTGCCGGCCTTTTAAGAATTGTATTAATTTGTCGAAACAGGGTATACCTAAAATGACCATTTATTCTTTGACTCAAAACGGGACTTTGGTCTAATTAAGTTTAAATAATAAGTACCTAGTCAGTTAAAAAAAGCTCAAAGTTGGCTTAAAAGTTACCTACGAATCTCAATATGATGATGAATATCAAATATCAATATCAGAAGAACAAATTTGTTTATTTATTAGCTGGTGACCATTTCAAATGTGAATGTAACTCTTGGCACAATTTTTTATATTTTGCTGCTCAATTTGTCACGTGGTTTCTGAAAACGGGACAGTTAATACCGGGGACACCGTGACTTATAATTGGAAACACGGACGTCTGGTCACGGTAGGTATACCTAACAATAGCAATGAATCATACTTCAAACTTTGGAAAGGTACTTGTTACTGGTTATACTGGAGCAGAACCAAGTTTAAATATACATAAAGTAACATACAAAAGTTTTCAAAAATTCCAAGAAGTGAAATGACCTTATATTATACATAAATATGTCCATTCGCATCTGGTGTCCGTCTGTATAATGTATTCTATGTACATCATAAGCGTATCGTGTCCACTTCGTTTTGAGCAAAAAAAACGACCGGTGGCCTGAAAATGTGTATTTTGCAATAATAAAAAAAATCATCGAGTTAGAACAAGCGATTTACAGTTGGGTTAAATATATATTAACATATCGGTAAATTACAGGAAGAAAAACATTACGATGCGAATGGAAAAAAGAAGAAGATAGTAGCCGTAAAACCTGATGGACAGGCTAGGAGTTGCCTCAATATAGTCACGTGTGGTCTTCTGGGATAAAATAATTTAAGGACTGTTATTAAGAAATAAATTAAATTAGTACGTATTTTCTGTTATTTTTATGTTTCCTAAACAGATTTTTTTACTGGCAGTAGAAGTGTGTGTTAGATTTTCATTATAGATTATCATCATCATAACTATCGAGCATGGCACTCACATGTTTCTACAATTGACGACTTTAACCTACTTGGAAAACCATTTGGATTTGAATTAAAAAAATTACAGAAATTTATCGTTAGGGCACTATTTTAATCATTTTGGTAATACAAATAATTATAATCTACTAAACAGTTTCGGATTTTGAACCTGGTGTGGATTACCTAACCACAATATTATCACAAGGGTGATTATGGCATACTTAACGTCAAGGAAATTTTGCTTTTACATGTGTTATGCAGTAACGCGACAATCATAGTTCATTAAAACTGCGCACAGAGCACCCTTGTGACACAAGTACAAACTAAAATACCCCTTAGCCCTTAAGGCTGTTAATAGTTGTTTAATAAGATGGCGTTTATTCAGAGAACAGCAAAAAAAAGTGAGTTTTTCAATTCGACACCAATTTAATATGTTCTCTATGTATCTATGACCCTACAATACATAAATACGGGTAACGCCCTCTAGTGACGGAATTAACTAGCACACATATAACACTTAGCACTGATGATGAGTGATTTAAAATTTAAATCTATAATTCAAGTATTCTATGTTTGAATCATTCAGATTCATATTTTGCATATACATAAATAAAATTCACATTTTATCCAAATCGTTTATTCAAGCAAATGAACATAATATTATGAACAAACTATAACATTACCTACTTAATGATATTTACATTCTCTTTCTTACTTATCACTCTAAATATTCTAAAATATAACTAACTTAACTGTTTGTGTGCAGAATATGCTTTCATTTAATTCAAATACAAAAATAAAAAATCCAATTAATTCGACATGTTGCTTCCATTTTAGCATTAAATTTATAATTGATTTAGGTGACATGAAAATATATTCTGCATATTTTTAATAATATATTACTATATTATGTCAATTACTTAACTTACATAATAAAAATTACAGATAAAATATGATATCAAACAAATGAAATATTTACTTATTTGATAGGAGTAAGGCTATCCAGGGTAGGCTCGAGCAGCATTAAAAACTAAATGTATACATACAGAAGCTAACATGGAATTTCAACTTCTTAAGTTAGACTTAGGTTCAGCAACTGACGCTTTCAATTTAATAGTGTTTTGGTTTAATCTATTGGCTAGGCCATAAAAGAAAATCATTTGACTCTTGAAATGTGTATAAGACAATTATAATTATTTATGTAATTCACAAAGAAATCAATATGTTTTCATAACACCCAACTATACACTTGGCTTTGACTTTAATATATAGTATAGCTATTGACCAAACAATTTGTAAAAATTTAAATTTTCAGCTGTTCAATACATTTTCTAAAATTACCATTAAGTTACAGTGATATTGCCAATAATTTTTTAGGCACAGTGAAAATTAATTTTATATATTTGCTTTCCATTAAAACCATAATCATCCAGATATTCAGAACAGTGGATTGTCAACATACAAATAGCCTCATAAGTCTCATAAATCAGCAATTCAACAGAATACACCTCAGAACCTATTTTTAATGATAAAATAACCACCACAACATTAACTTGGCTTGTCATATTAAAACTAAAATAGTGCATTTTTTATGTTACTTTAATTACAATTGTTCAAATTTAAGTATAGCACTTGGGTATTGTGCCTAATACACCAGTTTATTTATTAGAATTATATAATAAACTGCTGTGAACAGGAAGACAAGAAAATTTAAGAGAGGCAAAACAATAAAAAAAAACCCTTGACATTTAGTTTTAAGTTACTGTATATAAAATATCTGAATTGCACGCAAAAAAGACAGTATGTTTAGCAGCAGTAAACTGGGTTGCAGATATTCTATTGTGACAAACCATGTAACCAGCACAATTATTTAATTTTCTTTCCTATGTCATTGAAATGCAAATCAGAATATTTAAAAGCTAAAACTAAATAAACTGTTACAGTGCATACGGTTTCTTACTATAAACTAATAAATAGTTTTAAGGATTTTCTATAGTGTCACAAGTCCCAGAAACCTTGCATCTTTTAAAAAGAAGTAAGACACTCAAGAACACTTCACTGTGTGGTCAGATTCAGTGTGGTCGGGTCATTCACTGCTGTTGTCCATGCTGTGATTGGTTAGCAGACTTTGTGATTACTATTGTTTGCTTATTACCAACTCCTGATTTACCCAGTTGGAGAACATTAGATGGTAAAGTGATTATCTTATTACCTCCTACAGTATTTGCGGATACTAATTTAACAATTGTTGCTCCTGGAGAAATTCCCTGGCCCTGCGCCCCACTTGATACTACAGGTCTATTTTGCATCATTGCCATTTTAGGCACAGTCGCAACGGTCATGCCAGTTGAGGTCTTGACTAATGTAACATATTGTGGAGCAGAACTTGTTTGAGCATTGGCACCTGGTGTCTTCTTTATAATAACAGGTATACCTGCATTGCCACCAGTTTGTCGTAGAACTGTCGCACCAGTAGCACTCACACTGCCTGCCACAGATGTTACTACAGTGCTTTGTTCACCAGATTTTGCAGTCACTATTTTATACACAGGAGCTTTGCCCCCTTGTCCTGTAAGAGCACCACTGGCTATCTGTATAGTTCCTCCAGTGCTGCCAATAACAGGTAAATTGCCAGAACCTAGTTTAACGGGGACTCCTCCTGTTATTTTTGTTTGCATGCCACTTTGTATAGGGACTCCTCCTGCAGATTTAACCAATACATTGCTTGTACCAATTTTAACATTGCCAGCACTTAACTTTAATGGAACATTTGAAGCAACTTTTTGAACACTATTTGCTATCTTACCCTGGAGATTTGCAGTCCCAATCTTTAGTGTGTTACTGGCCAATTTTACAGTATTACCCGCACCAAGTTTTACAGGGACTCCTGCAGTCGTACCAGTCTTAACTTGTACAAAACGTGGTGTGCTAGATCCAACAGGAGAACTGAGAACAATCTGTGCATTAGACTGAGGGGTTGAAACGCGTACCGTGGCAGGAGTGCTTACTCCGCTCATAATTCTTGTTACACCTTGTGGTGTAACTGCTGCTACTTTAATTTGTTGCGATGATCCAGGAGCAGGTGATTTGGCAATTGTTTTCCCAGGATATGACTGTTTTATTGTTGGAGGGCTTGGAGCTATCTTGAGACCAGTAGATTGTCCTGCTACTTTAATGGATCCAGATACTATTTTTTGAGGTGTAGTAGGTGCAGGAGTTGCAGCAGAAATTGTTGATCGGGTAGGTATCTCAGGTGTAGGTAATGTTGCAATTGGGGATATCAACCCAAAGGCCTTTGCTGCGTCTGGTTGAGATGCCACAGGAGGTGCAGGTGGTGGCGCTGTTACAGGCTCAGATGCAGATGGGAACCTAGCAGGGGTCACTTTACCACATTTTTGGACTTGCAGTAGATAAGTAGTAACTGTATTCATAGCTGGCCAACACAATTCTAAAGAAGTAGTTCCAGCTCTTACCAGAGCCACACGCCCTGCTTGTGGTGGAACTCCCACTTCTAAGTACCACAAATCCTTGCAGCAAATCTGGTTATTCCATGTTTTTCTATAACCATCACGACCTGACCAAATATAGAGTCTAGTTTGGATGGCTACTGCACTATGGCCAGCGCGAGCTCTAGGGACACTTTCTACAAAGTTATCAAGAGATATATCATCCCATGTCATGGTCTCCAAGTTAAGTGATGCAAGGGTATTAGTACACTTCCATTCCTTTTCATGAGTTGCTAGTTTAGATTCATCAGGTACAAGTGGTACCCAGCCACCATAGACATACATGTGGTGTCCAATTACAGTAGCAGTGTGTAAGGAACGTGGCAGTGGTGATATACCTCCTAATTCAGGTCGAGTCCATGACATACTATCTATATCAAGGATCCAGAGATCTCCCAGTCGGGAGCCACTCATTCCCCCATAGATTATCAGTGATGATTTCCCAGTATTTTTATCTGTATAAGCCACACCACTGTGAGATTCGCGTGGGGGCGGTGATTGACCATATGTTAATGGTATGTCCCATACAGTCATTGACGAATTTGGGTATAGCTCCAATGTATATAAATCATTAAGGTAGCTCGGAATATTATTCTTTGGATCATCACTCTTATTAGCCAGTCCACCAAACAAATACACTTTACCGTTAAGAAGAGTAAAGCTATGGCCCAAACGCGGGCAGGGAGGCAGTCCCTGCTTTGGTGGAAGTGGTTTTAAATGCTTCCATTCCCATCTAGAGGCCTGTAGTTCATAAAGGTCGTTAGAATACTTGCCGTACTCCACCATGCCGCCAAAAACTAAAAGACGCGTTCCGTCCACGACGAAACCATAGGCAGCGCATCCCGGAGGAACTTCACCTTTGGTAACAGGTACAAACCATTGGTTTGTTGTAGTATTGAATACGTGAAGCTCATGAACTATCCCTTCGTTTCCGCCGCCGAAAACTATCATCAAATCCTTGATGGCGACCGCTCGATGACCATGTCTAGGTCGTGGTTGGGGTCCAGTAGGATTGTACACTTTTTGCCACTTAAGTACAGCGTTTTCCTTCATTTTCACTAAACATTTGTCAGTAAACTCTTTTCACCGTATGTATCGCTCGGGATGCGTATCTAGAGCATAGACAAGGAGAAACGTCGTAAATAAGCTTTGTAGAAAATATTCGGTTAGGTTGAAGCTACATAAAACAATGTATGTCGATTATCTCTTTCCTACTCACGGGTCTCGCCTATGAGTAAAAAAGAATCACCCTATGGAGCTTCGACTGTATAACAAAAATGGCGTTAGCAACAGCAATAGCAACTTACAAAAGGGAGAAAAATGGCGTCGGCCGTCAAGATTTTGTCTATGTTATTATATAGATAATAAATATTAGTCGGTTTTATATTTTTGCATAATCTGAAAACAAAATAAAAACATAAGAGAAAGCCTTACAGGTGTATTTTTTTATTATTGATATACACATTTATTAATATTGTCTTTATCATTATATAAAACTGAAATATTAACAAGTATAATTTAGGACTTTTTGTTCAATATTTAAAAATATATATTGTTTATTTCATTCTTAAATCGGTAACATTAATCAATATACCTATATTACTTTTTGCATTAAACAAATTAAATTCTGTAAATCTTTCACAGTGCTATAAAGTATAGACCTATGTAAATTTTACGTATTAAAACACTGGCAATTAAATATATAATTTTTAAGGCTAAGGTTGGTACTCATGTGAAAAAGGCGGGAAATGTTCTTTGCGTTTAATTACAGACTGTGTTATAAGTAGTATCTAGTTAGCTCGGAGACTACAGACTTAAATAAGACGACTTCGAAATCAACGACCACATCATATAGAAACAACGCTTAAGTAGAGAATTAAGGAATATATCTATAACAAAATCACTTTAAAACATGTTTTATTTTAGGTAGAATGGCAGAGTTTTCTTTCTATTTTCCTACTAAATTACTAGACAAGTACTCTATAGACTGTCAAGTATAAGTTGGCGTACCAGTGGCGGCGCCTCCTACAACCCTCTGTGTTGCCACTTTTTTTGTTTAGTTTGGATTGATGGATATTCTTAGATATTACATTAAAGGTAAATAAAAAACTCAATAACAAAAAATTATTTTTTATAGTAATTATGGTCTGTTAGAGGCATTATTCCTTCCATGAATTCTTCAGAGTCATCTGTGTCAGAAGAATCTGAGTCGCTGCTATTCAAATCAATTAAAAATGGTTCCATTACTGTTTCAAGGCGGTTGTCTGTCATACGATAATTATTTTCAACATTTATAACGTGATTACAGTGTTTCTGCCATTCTTCAGCAGTTATTTTGGAAAATGCACTATGGATTCTCTGTTCCATGTTTTCAGAGAGGCCAGTAACATTTGTGTCTGCAAATATTCTTTTGAACGAACTCCAAATGAATTCTATTGCATTAAAGTCACAATGATAAGGCGGAAGTCTTACAGCCTTATGACCATGTTTCTTTAATATTTCATCAATTAAGTAGACATTCTCCTGATTGAATGAATAATGAATTGGGCTCTAAGTTTGGGATAAGCTTTTCTTGTAGCCATTTACTGAAGTTATCTCCATTCATCTCGTCGTGATAATCTCCACTTTTGGTCTTAGATTTGAAACACAAAAGACTATTGGGGATAAAACCTTTCTCACTTCCGGCATTCACTATGATCCATCTCTGACCTTCTGAGACTTCTGTAAGGACACCTTCAGTTTCCTCAGACTGCCAACATTTTTTAACTTTATAGCCAGGGTGTAAATAAGTCTCGTCCAAATAAACGATTGGCCTCGGATTGTCACTCCTTCTATTATTGTCTATTTCTCGTAAAAATCTTGATCGCCAGGCAACAACATCATATCGCTCCATGAGAACCATCCTTTTGGATTTATTCTTTTTATAACTAAATCCCAACTTGTGTAGTATTTTTCTGAGAGATTCTATACTACCCTTGAAATTGATGTCTGCCTTTAGATCACAATGTAATTTTCTGAGAGTAGGGACGGAATTATTTAAATAATAAGATTGGATTTTGCGTCTAATAACACAAAGATCAAAGTCATCCAAATCAGAAACAGTTAATTTTCTTTTTCTACTTTTACCTGGAGTGACTAGTTTTATCGTAACTTTAGCCTCGGAAGTAGTGTTCTCTGGTGTGGAATTGTCATCACAAGCTGTGGATGTGGAAGGTCCTTGAGCTGCTTGATTAGGGACTTCAGTTCTCGCTGTAAAATTACTTTCCATGATTTTTCCCTCTGAAACTATACGGTTCACGGTTCTTTCAGAAACACCTTAAATAAAACAAAAAATATTTTAAGTTATCCATCAATCACATTTACTTTCAAAAGCAATTATTATTTTTCCCTAAATTTGGGGATATAAATATCACTTTTAACTGGCAATACTTTACCTGTCAAAGCCGCTGTTCGAGCATTCACTTGTTGAAATGGAATAATCGGCCCATTGTTACGTTTCTCCTCTTCACAAAAACGTTTTACAGCTAGAATAATTTCTCTAGCTGCACTCCGCACTACTTTTGGCATGTTTCGTAATGATTTTTATACTTTAAAACACAAATTATTAGCACCGACACACGTGAGGCTACCAAGCTGTTAGAACTGTCAACACAACTGTCAAAATTAGTACCTTTTTCTGCCACACGCCAACTTACACATGACAACCTATATTAACCATATGAATGTGGTTAGATTTTTCACGTGGTCACCCAATTCTGACATAATTGCACAGATGACAGATCAAAGTTACAATACGCCCTTATGAGCGAATTGTGCGATTGTTTTATTTTCGAACCGATTAACAAACTGTATATTTATTGTTGCTGTTGCCTGTTATCATTACAAAATTACAAATAGAATGGTAAGACGTAAAAATCTAAACTGGACCTGTTTATGAAGAGTATATGAATTTTAAATGACATTGTTTAGTTTTACTGTAATTTCTAAATGTAATGTAAAATTGATGAGGGTAAGGAGTTAGGACACTTAAAAATAAAATTTATGAATTTTAGTAGGTAATGTGTACAAATTTATAACCATTTAGGTATCAGTAATAAACAGCAAGACCAAGTAGAGAAACTATTAACTAATAGTTTTTTTTTATATTATGGCCCGCACGGTTTGGTCATTGTGGACCAGGGTCAAAACAGGGAAACGGATAAAAAATAAACGTATCGGATGGAACGGAATTAAGGAAAGGAAATCTATAAAATAAAAGATCAATTCTTATAGAAATAGATATAAAAGGAGTGTAAGAAAAGATATTTACATATATACACATTCATAGGATCTTTATATCATTACTTAAGATAAAAGCTGCTAAAAGTGGGTCCATTATATTATGTTGTCAATATAATATATGTGGGTCCATTGTTGAAAGTGAACAGGATATGGATGAAGGGAAATGAGACCGTCGATAAGAGCCGACCGTTCGGGCCGAGAACAAACAAAAATTATGTGATTCAAATCAGCTTCATCATATCCACATTCGCACGTAGGGTTGTCAATAATATTAAACTTAGCAAGGTGAGCTGGGGTGCAGACGTGTCCCAGACGCATACGAGACAGTATTGTTGTAATTCTTTTACCGAATCTCAGTCTGCAAAACCAGGGCTTAATGGGTATAGAAGGTTGAATAGCACGATAATGGCGACCTTTTGAACGATCGATTTGACGATTGACGATTCCAGGATTCAGACTAGGAATTCCGGAGATAAATCCCAGAAAGAGCTATCAAGTCATGCGCATAGTTTCCAAAAATATCCACATCTCCACTCTCCACTGCCTCATTGGCAATACGGTCGGCTTTTTCGTTTCCAGATATTCCACAGTGACCAGAAATCCATGCAAACGATACGGCATAGTTTTCTTTTAAACATTTCAATAGTAGGTTTCTAATTTCTAATTTCGGAAATGACAGGGAATTGATAATGTGATCCAAATGGGAACCGGGCTAGGGCATTTAGAGAACTAAGTGAATCTGTAAAAATTACAGTTTTTTGAAGTTTCAGTAGAAGGATGTATTCTATAGCTTTGAATAGGCCAATACATTCGCCAGTGAACACGGAGGATTCAGTAGGGAGTTTAGTTTTTTGGACAATATTGTAGTTAGAATGTAGTACACCAACACCTACACATCCATCACTGGAATGTTTAGATGCATCTGTAAATATTCGATGCCATTGTGGCCACTTAGTGTCAACAATACAGTTAAATGTTAACCTTTGGTTTTGCTCAATTTTAACAAGACCTATGCTAGTATGTATATCAGGAGAGATTACAAGGGAATCGTAACTATATTTGAACAAAGGATTGGAAGTCGCTTGGTGAGTAGGAGCCTGAAGAGAGGTAAATCTTGTGTAACTTTTAACCAAACATGGTGTGCGTTTGTTTTTCCAAAAATGAGAAGTGTGGATTGTAGATGTCAGGCATGTCAGTTTAGGTGTAAGGATATGGTTACTAAATTGCATACAGCGGAATAGGAATTTATCAGATAGAAATTGTCGGCGTAAGTTTAATGGTGGCTCTACACATTCGGTTCTCATACAGTTGATTGGGCTTGACTTCATAGCTCCTAAGACTATTCTCATTGCTTTTGCTTGAATACTATCCAATTTTTTGAAAGCAGAAACATTTCCTGGTTCCAACAGGAAAGTACCGTAATCAATTACACTTCTGATTATGGCGTTGTAAATCAGATTTAGGGAGTGTGAATGCGCTCCCCACCAGATGCCCGATAAACATCTAAGAATATTTAAATTTCGTTCACATCTCGCTGTTACATACTCACAGTGGGATACACCGGTGAGCTTAGAATCTAGAACCACCCCCAAGAATTTGACATTATTAGTTGAGGGAATCAAAACATTATCAAACTTTATCTGGATCGGGAGAGGCTTACGCATTCTGGAAAACAACACAACCCTGCTCTTGGATACAGATATGTCTAGACCATTCGAAGTCAGCCATGAGTTTAAAAATGAAAGGGAAGATGTTAGAGTTTGACAATTATTTTCAATTGATTTGCCCGATTTGTATATAAGAAGATCGTCTGCATATTGTAGTACGTTTGTTGATGCCTGCAATGATGTTTCTAAATCATACGTATAGATGTTATAGAGCAAAGGACTGAGTACAGAACCCTGTGGTAATCCTTTCCATACGGTCCGAGATAGTTTGACATCTTCAATAAATAAATTTATGTATCTTTCACTGAGCATATCTATAATAAAGTTTGTTAGAATTGGTGGTACGTTTAAGCATAGCAGTTTTTCCTTGATAACCGATATAAGAACATTGTCATAAGCTGAGCTTATATCTAAGAAAGTAGCTACTACTGACTCATTTTTTGAAAATGCTAATCTTGTGTCTGTAGTGAATATTGCTAAACTCAAATCTTTATTGCATTCCTTATATAAATATTTTACACGTTATAATTTATTACAATAAGGACCTTGGTTAGGCACAGCAATGTTGTGGGAGGGCTCCACCATAGTTAATACATTTCTATTCTTACAAGATACATTATTTATTTGCATTAACTTCACATCGCGAAAAAGGAGAATGTACTTAACATTATCAATAAACTTAACTTTTATAAAAGAAATTAAAGTCTATCGGTCAGATACTCTGTAACAGTGTAAACACTTATATAATAATTTCCATAAAGATTTTTACCTTCTAATTTGACATGGTCTATGGTTGGTCGGTTATCAGTACTCATAACTTTTTGGTTGAAAAAACGCGGGAAGCTTCGAATTTGGCGGGCGCGATTTTTGTTTGAATTTTCTGTAAAATAATATTTTTAAAAATTTAGTGATCAGAATAGTTAAATATTGTATATATTTATAATTTGTATTATTATTTATATTTTTCTTCTTCTTTCTTCGAGTTTTGGTAAGCTTTTCTGAGTTTTATGAACGAGCCTCCGGACCCGGGGGGCACGGCGCCCCCCGCGGTTGCATTTATCACCATATCTAATGAATCCGGTATGGATTCTGACTGTTCTTTGGCCTCCAAAAGGAAGCTGAAGCGCAGTCACAGGCAAAATTTACACAAAGTTTGCAAACATTGCAATAAAAGGAAACGCAAAAGCACTACAGAACACTCTAAACCCTCAGACAGTCCTTCTTGTCAATGCACAGATGATTTTGCTGAGACCACTGTGACACCACCAACTAACAATTTGCCTCCATCTAGTCCTTCCACTAATAAGACAACAATGCCTCTTCTTTCCACCGGTATATCTTCTAAACCCACCACACAAATTGGTAGGGCTAGTTACGATGCCAATGACCACGGCCCGTTTGTGGTACATGTGCAGAAAGTACAGTCATCTGATGATGATAGCACAGTTTTACACCCAGTTGTATTCGGGAAATTTTTAAAAAAAATTCTGTTTAAAAATATTGTAGATGGTAGTTTAAAACGTATTGGCAGAAATAAAATGACATTAACTTTTAGTAAATATACAGACGCAAACAGCTTTATAAATTCAAACTGCTTACCAACTAACAACATGAAAGCTTTTATCCCTACTTTCAATATTACAAGGATGGGTTTGGTTAGGGGAGTACCAACGGAATGGTCTCCTGAAGATATTATGGAAAACACTAACATACCCATTGGGTGTGGGGAAATTATAAAAATCAGGCGACTTAATTATAAAATCATGGTCAATAACTCACCTACGTGGAAACCTTCACAAACAGTTGTTTTTACATTTGATGGACAAGTTTTGCCTAAACGGATATTTATGTGTTATAATTCTATGCCGGTTAAATTGTATGTGTATCCCACAATTCAGTGCTTTAATTGTTGCCGCTTTGGGCACACCAAGGTCCAATGCAGGTCAAAGCCCAGGTGTTACAAGTGTGGTCAAGGCCATACTGGAGATACTTGTAATGTAGAGGAAGACCATGGTTCTTGCTGCTTATGCTCTGGGCTGCACTTTGCTTCAAGCAAAAAATGCCCAGAATATGTGAGACAAACAGATATAAAAGTAACAATGGCAGAGAATAGCTTATCTTATATTGAAGCGTCAAAATTACATCCCCCAATTTCGAAATCATTTGCTGATGTTGTATCCTCTCTCCCAAGTAAATCTCTTCCTGGTGGAAATACAGTATTGCCTGGTTCACCACCTCCACGTACAATATCTTATAAAAAAACAGTCTTCACTAAACCCAGAACACCTCCTCAACACAGTAAAGGTTTCGATCATGTAGCACATGAGTCTCTTGTAAGAGACTACAATATGCCAGAGCCTTCTAATGGATGTGCATTACCATCATCGCCTAATGCAAATTCACAACAGACAATAATAGAGTTAATTACTACATTAATTAAATTTCTTTCTCAACCTAATTTATCTATACCGTCCCACGCTGCTAATTTAATTAATTCCTACACTGATAATAATAATGGCCAACATGGACAGGTTAGTTCAATGGAACTGCCGCAGTATTATAAACAAAAAGCATGAAATTATACACATTATAAATAATTTTAATCCTTTTATTTTTTCTTTATCTGAAACCTGGCTAAAGCCAGATCAGGTATTCAAAATCCCTGGTTATTCTTGCTTAAGAGAAGACAGGGCTGATGGGTATGGTGGTGTATGCCTGCTCATCAGAAACTCAAGCATCTTTTCTTCCTTCCCTCTTCCTTCACATAGTAACAGCTTTTCTATCATTACAGCTATTGTTGATGGTATCTGTTTTGTCTCTGTATATGTCCCTCACCCCTCCTTGCAAATATTCAATGAAATAAAAAACTTAATTTCAGTTCTCCCTCAGCCTTTCATGATTCTGGGTGATTTCAACTCTCATCATACATCGTGGGGTAGTTCAGTATCTAATAGGTACGGGTATGAATTATTGGATATCTTAGACATGTATAACCTGTGCATTTTAAATACGGGTTCTCCTACTCGCCTTACAAAGCCTGGTGAAGTAATTAGTGCCATTGACCTGTCCATCTGTACTCCCAATTTAGCATCTTCTCTCTCTTGGTCTACTTTGTGTTCATCTTACAATAGTGATCATTATCCCATAATCATTTCATTTCCCTGTAAAAAAATAGTAATATGTTTATTAAAAAGTCTCGCCTTAAACACAAAATCATAGACTCGAAATGGAGTCAATACAGTTTATTAGTAGAAGAGAAACTGAATAATTGCTCACAAGATAATGTCACAAATAGTAATTATTTACAAGAAGTTTTGTTAGAATCGGCTGATAGTGTTTTTCCTAGGAAAAAGCCAAGTAGTAATAAGTTGTCATCTCCACCATGGTGGGATGAAGAATGTACCACAGCTATTAAAAAACGCAAGGCAGCTGAGCTTAATTATCGCAATGATATGTCTATGGAAAAATACGAGGTCTTAATGAATGTAATGAAAGAGGTTAAAAAACTATTTAAAAAAAAGAAATCTGAGGGTTGGAGGAAATATTGTAGCTCTTTATCACCTGGAATAAATTCTTCTGTCATTTGGCGAAATATCAAAAGATTCAGGTCAGCTATCAATCCTTCTAACCCGTCGTTGCTTCCTATAGAATTAGCTGATCAATTCCTTGATCGCTTGGCTCCTCCTTCTGCTCCAGATCTCATCCACTCTTCTACACAAAATAACTCTGATGTTGTCCCTTCCTCACTAAATCTACCTTTTACGTTATTAGAATTAAAAGGTGTATTAAATTACGTTAAAGACAGTGCTCCTGGGGAAGATGGGATCCCATATTCCTTTTTGTCTCACCTTGGCGAAAATGGATTAAATTACTTTTTAAATTTAATAAATAAAGTTCTATTGACAAATGACATACCGCCATCTTGGCGAAGTCAAATAGTGCTGCCATTTTTAAAACCGTCTAAGATTCGATCTGATATTAAATCATACCGTCCTATAGTCTTGTCATCGGTGATAACAAAAGTTGTTGAACATTTAATTAAAAATCGGCTTGAATGGTATATAGAAAATAATAAATATCTGTCACCAACTCAGTTTGGATTTCGAAAAGGTAAAAGTGTGTGTGACAATTTAGGCATATTAGTCACGGACATTCGTAATGCTTTCTCAAATAAAAAGTCAGTAGTCGCAGCTTTCTTGGATATTAATTCGGCTTATGATAATGTTTTGTTACATATTCTAAAAAGTAAATTAGATAAATTAAAGGTTCCTTATTTTTTAAATAATTTCATTGTAAATCTTCTATCAGAGAGGAAAATTCTTTTAGATGTTGGCGGCCCTTACATTCCTAGTAGGCTGGTATGGAAGGGCTTGCCACAAGGGTCTGTGCTGAGTCCTTTATTGTACAATATTTATACACATGACCTAGAAAACTCTATCGGAGATTCAGTTAGTTTATTACAATATGCCGATGACTTGGTTATTTATGCCTCTGATAAGTCTGTAAGTAATGCTGAACAACGTGTCTCGTCCTCTTTATCTTTCCTAAAATCCAGAAATCCTCCCTCACCAACTATAAGATATGATTGCGATAATATATTACCCGTCAATAATCAAGTAAAGTTCTTAGGAGCTATACTTGATTCTAAACTAACAGGTCAACCACACTGCGAATTTGTGGTTGGTAAATGTGAGCGACACTTGAATATGCTGAGATGTCTCAGTGGAGTTTGGTGGGGTGCTCACCCGGCCACATTGAGGTTGGTGTATAATGCTGTCATTAGAAGCGTTCTTGATTTTGGGACCTTTTTCTTAGATCCAGGTAATGTAGCAGGCTTTAGAAAACTAGATCTCATACAGTCTAGGGCTTTGAGGATTGTTTCTGGTGCTATGAAATCGAGCCCGGTTAATGCTCTGCAAATAGAATGTTGTGACCCTCCATTAAACTTAAGGCGTCAATATCTGTCAGATAGATTCATTTTTAGAACTGTCCAGTTCCATAATCATCCCCTCATTTCTAAACTGGAATCTCTTTCTCAAAAATTACCCTCTGCACATAAACCTTTACCTTGTCTATTAAAAAGCTTTCTGAAATTTAAACAATTACAAGCCCCAACTCATTCCTTTTATATACTTCCCCTATTTAGCTCTTCTTATGATTCTCTACTTCTTTCTCCTGAGATATGCTTTTCTATTGACATTGAAAAATCTGATTTTAATGCCAATGCAAACTTTAATTCCAATGTCAATATGAAATGGCCTAACTGGCATCAAATGTATACAGATGCTTCTAAACACTCCAATGGGTGTGTTGGTGTTGGAGTGTACCACAAACAGTACAACATAGTTCAGAAAATTAAATTACCTCCAGAATCATCGGTCTTTACCGGTGAATGTTTTGGACTACTAAAAGCTCTTGAATATGTGCTGTGTTTCAAACTCAAAAAAACCGTTGTATTTACCGATTCCTTAAGTGCATTACAGAGCTTAGCAAAATTTTCACTTAAACTAAACCCATTCTTTCATGTTATATTTGAATGTAGGAGAAAGCTGTTGCAATGCCAATTACACAACTATTTAGTATCATTTTGTTGGATACCTAGTCACTGTGGTATCTCTGGAAATGTGAAAGCTGACAGTTTGGCTAACAGTGCTACTGAGACCGGTGACGTATACCCGTACAAGAATTTTGGCCATGATCTTGCTGCTTTGCCCGGGATATATCTCCACAAATCGTGGAATATGTGTTGGGAAAGGAACGGCCGGATTAAGGGTCGTTTCTTGTATGCTATACAGTCTTCCGTTCCCAGGAAGCCGTGGTTTGCCAAATTGTCGCTTGGTAAAACTGCCACTTCTACTATAATCCGTATGCGTCTGGGACATAACAGCCTTCCAGTTCATTTGCACAAACTCGGTATCGTAACTAGTACCGCCTGTGAGTGTGGCGAGAGCTATTCTGACTTGAATCATGTTTTCTTTTCTTGTCCTAAGTATGACCATTCTTCCTTATATACTTCTTTAGTTTCTCTGTCCGTTCCCCTTCCTACCAATATTTATTTACTTCTTCGAGATTTCAATCCCCTTGTATATAGTATTATAAGTATGTTTATTGTAAATAATAACATTAAACTATAATTTTGATTTTTTTCCATTATTAATTATTCTGATTTTTTGTAAATTTATGCGCTTTCAATTATTTATGTTATGTCGCGATTGGTTTCCTTAGTTTTTTCATTATGCATAAACTGTAAATAATTAAAACAACGAATTATAAAAATCCCATACTTGACGCTGGCTAATGCACAAACAGTGTTAGAGCCAAAGGAAAAAAAAAAAAAACTTTTTGGTTAAAAAAAAAACGCGGGAAGCTTCGAATTTGGCGGGCGCGATTTTTGTTTGAATTTTCTGTAAAATAATATTTAAAAAATTAAGTGATCAGAATAGTTAAATATTGTATATATTTATAATTTGTATTATTATTTATATTTTTCTTCTTCTTTCTTCAAGTTTGGGTAAGCGTTTTTGTGTTTTATGAACGAGCCTCCGGACCCGGGGGGCAGGGCGCCCCCCGCGTTTGCATTTGTCACCACTTCTAATGAATCCGGTAAGGATTCTGACTGTTCTTTGGCCTCTAAAAAGAAGCTGAAGCGCAGTCACAGGCAAAATTTACACAGAGTTTGCAAACATTGCAACAAAAGGAAACGCAAAACTACTACAGAACACTCTAAACCCTCAGACAGTCCTTCTTGTCAATGTACAGATGAATTTGCTGAAACCACTGTGACACCACCAACCAACAATTTGCTTCCACCTTCCACTAATAAGACAACAATGCCTGATCTTTCCACCGGTATATCTTCTAAACCCACGACACAAATTGGTAGGGCTAGTTACGATGCCAATGACCACGGTGGTACATGTGCAGAAAATACAGTCTGCTGATGATGATAGCACAGTTTTACACTCAGTTGTATTCGGGAGATTTAAAAAAAAAATTCTGTTTAAAAATATTGTAGATGGTAGTTTAAAACGTATTGGCAGAAATAAAATGACATTAACTTTTAGTAAATATACAGACGCAAACAGCTTTATAAATTCAAACTGCTTACCAACTAACAACATGAAAGCTTTTATCCCTACTTTCAATATTACAAGGATGGGTTTGGTTAGGGGAGTACCAACGGAATGGTCTCCTGAAGATATTATGGAAAACACTAACATACCCATTGGGTGTGGGGAAATTATAAAAATCAGGCGACTTAATTATAAAATCATGGTCAATAACTCACCTACGTGGAAACCTTCACAAACAGTTGTTTTTACATTTGATGGACAAATTTTGCCTAGACGGATATTTATGTGTTATAATTCTATGCCAGTTAAATTGTATGTGTATCCCACAATTCAGTGCTTTAATTGTTGCCGCTTTGGGCACACCAAGGTCCAATGCAGGTCTAAGCCCAGGTATTACAAGTGTGGTCAAGGCCACACTGGAGATTCTTGTAATGTGGAGGAAGACCATGGTTCTTGCTGCTTATGCTCTGGGCTGCACCTTGCTTCAAGCAAAAAATGCCCAGAATATGTGAGACAAACAGATATAAAAGTAACAATGGCAGAGAATAGCTTATCTTATATTGAAGCGTCAAAATTACATCCCCCAATTTCGAAATCATTTGCTGATGTTGTATCCTCTCTCCCAAGTAAATCTCTTCCTGGTGGAAATACAGTATTGCCTGGTTCACCACCTCCACGTACAATATCTTATAAAAAAACAGTCTTCACTAAACCCAGAACACCTCCTCAACACAGTAAAGGTTTCGATCATGTAGCACATGAGTCTCTTGTAAGAGACTACAATATGCCAGAGCCTTCTAATGGATGTGCATTACCATTATCGCCTAATGCAAATTCACAACAGACAATAATAGAGTTAATTACTACATTAATTAAATTACTTTCTCAACCTTATTTATCTATACCGTCCCACGCTGCTAATTTAATTAACTCCTACACTGATATTAATAATGGCCAACATGGACAGGTTAGTTCAATGGAACTGCCGCAGTATTATAAACAAAAAGCATGAAATTATACACATTATAAATACTTTTAATCCTTTTATTTTTTCTTTATCTGAAACCTGGCTAAAGCCAGATCAGGTATTCAAAATCCCTGGTTATTCTTGCTTAAGAGAAGACAGGGCTGATGGGTATGGTGGTGTATGCCTGCTCATCAGAAACTCAAGCATCTTTTCTTCCTTCCCTCTTCCTTCACATAGTAACAGCTTTTCTAACATTACAGCTATTGTTGATGGTATCTGTTTTGTCTCTATATATGGCCCTCACCCCTCCTTGCAAATATTCAATGAAATTAAAAACTTAATTTCAGTTCTCCCTCAGCCTTTCATGATTTTGGGTGATTTCAACTCTCATCATACATCGTGGGGTAGTTCAGTATCTAATAGGTACGGGTATGAATTATTGGATATCTTAGACATGTATAACCTGTGCATTTTAAATATGGGTTCTCCTACTCGCCTTACAAAGCCTGGTGAAGTAATTAGTGCCATTGACCTGTCCATCTGTACTCCCAATTTAGCATCTTCTCTCTCTTGGTCTACTTTGTGTTCATCTTACAATAGTGATCATTATCCCATAATCATTTCATTTCCCTGTAAAAAAAATAGTAATATGTTTATTAAAAACTCTCGCCTTAAACACAAAATCATAGACTCGAAATGGAGTCAATACAGTTTATTAGTAGAAGAGAAAATGAATAATTGCTCAGAAGATAATGTCACAAATAGTAATTATTTACAAGATGTTTTGTTAGAATCAGCTGATAGTGTTTTTCCTAGGAAAAAGCCAAGTAGTAATAAGTTGTCATCTCCACCATGGTGGAATGAAGAATGTACTACAGCTATTAAAAAACGCAAGGCAGCTGAGCTTAATTATCGCAATGATATGTCTATGGAAAAATACGAGGTCTTAATGAATGTAATGAAAGAGGTTAAAAAACTATTTAAAAAAAAGAAATCTGAGGGTTGGAGGAAATATTGTACTTAGCTCTTTATCACCTGGAATAAATTCTTCTGTCATTTGGCGAAATATCAAAAGATTCAGGTCAGCTATCAATCCTTCTAACCCGTCGTTGCTTCCTATAGAATTAGCCGATCAATTCCTTGATCGCTTGGCTCCTCCTTCTGCTCCAGATCTCATCCACACTTCTACACAAAATAACTCTGATGTTGTCCCTTCCTCACTAAATCTACCTTTTACGTTATTAGAATTAAAAGGTGTATTAAATTACGTTAAAGACAGTGCTCCTGGGGAAGATGGGATCCCATATTCCTTTTTGTCTCACCTTGGCGAATATGGATTAAATTACTTTTTATATTTAATAAATAAAGTTCTATTGACAAATGACATACCGCCATCTTGGCGAAATCAAATAGTGCTGCCATTTTTAAAACCGTCTCAGATTCGATCAGATATTAAATCATACCGTCCTATAGTCTTGTCATCGGTGATAACAAAAGTTGTTGAACATTTAATTAAAAATCGGCTTGAATGGTATATAGAAAATAATAAATATCTGTCATCAACTCAATTTAGATTTCGAAAAGGTAAAAGTGTGTGTGACAATTTAGGCATATTAGTCACGGACATTCGTAATGCTTTTTCAAATAAAAAGTTAGTAGTCGCAGCTTTCTTGGATATTAATTCGGCTTATGATAATGTTTTGTTACATATTCTAAAAAGTAAATTAGATAAATTAAAGGTTCCTTATTTTTTAAATAATTTCATTGTAAATCTTCTATCAGAGAGGAAAATTCTTTTAGATGTTGGCGGCCCTTACATGCCTAGTAGGCTGGTATGGAAGGGCTTGCCACAAGGGTCTGTGCTGAGTCCTTTATTGTACAATATTTATACACATGACCTAGAAAACTCTATCGGAGATTCAGTTAGTTTATTACAATATGCCGATGACTTGGTTATTATTTTATGCCTCTGATAAGTCTGTAAGTAATGCTGAACAACGTGTCTCGTCCTCTTTATCTTTCCTAAAATCTTGGATGGATGCAAATGGCCTAGATCTGTCTCCCTCAAAAAGTACCGTCGTACTTTTCACTAAATCCAGAAATCCTCCCTCACCAACTATAAGATATGATTGCGATAATATATTACCCGTCAATAATCAAGTAAAGTTCTTAGGAGCTATACTTGATTCTAAACTAACAGGTCAACCACACTGCGAATTTGTGGTTGGTAAATGTGAGCGACACTTGAATATGCTGAGATGTCTCAGTGGAGTTTGGTGGGGTGATCACCCGGCCACATTGAGGTTGGTGTATAATGCTGTCATTAGAAACGTTCTTGATTTTGGGACCTTTTTCTTAGATCCAGGTAATGTAGCAGGTTTTAGAAAACTAGATCTCATACAGTCTAGGGCTTTGAGGATTGTTTCTGGTGCTATGAAATCGAGCCCGGTTAATGCTCTGCAAATAGAATGTTGTGACCCTCCATTAAACTTTTAGGAGAAGTTTGGTTGTAGTAAATAAAACTCCCTAATAACTTGCCGAGAAGAGGTTGAAGATGGAACTGAGTATATGAGAATGTATATTGAATCTTGAATATGGAATGAATAATATTTTACGAAACTAGGTACATTTGTATAAAAAACTTAAACTATCCTTAAAAGTAGTAATAACATGTTAACTTAAAACGTTCAGCCAATACGCGCAGGGTGTGGTTGAAAGGGATCTTTCGCTACCTGACTCGTGTTTCAACAAAAGCGAGGCGCGGCAAAAATTTGACCCTTTTCTGCGCGCAGCGGCTGAAGCGTTCGGATGTGCTCTCTTGAGATCACTTCGATATGCCTATAGCCTATGCGACAACACTGACAAAACTGTTCTTTTCAGAACACACTTGTATCTTACGCAAACGTACAACTGTTCTTTTCAGAACAATTTATTCACGTATCAAACGACATAACGTAAACAGCTAATTTGGTCACCTACAGAACAGTTTTGTCAGTGTTGTCGCATGTCGTACAACTGTTCTTTTCAGAACAATTTATTCACGTATCAAACGACATAACGTAAACAGCTAATTTGGTCACCTACAAACTTAAGGCGTGAATATCTGTCAGATAGATTCATTTTTAGAACTGCCCAGTTCCATAATCATCCCCTCATTTCCAAACTGGAATCTCTTTCTCAAAAATTACCCTCTGCACATAAACCTTTACCTTGTCTATTAAAAAGCTTTCTGAAATTTAAACAATTACAAGCCCCAACTCATTCCTTTTATATACTTCCCCTATTTAGCTCTTCTTATGATTCTCTACTTCTTTCTCCTGAGATATGCTTTTCTATTGACATTGAAAAATCTGATTTTAATGCCAATGCAAACTTTAATTCCAATGTCAATATGAAATGGCCTAACTGGCATCAAATGTATACAGATGCTTCTAAACACTCCAATGGGTGTGTTGGTGTTGGAGTGTACCACAAACAGTACAACATAGTTCAGAAAATTAAATTACCTCCAGAATCATCGGTCTTTACCGGTGAATGTTTTGGACTACTAAAAGCTCTTGAATATGTGCTGTGTTTCAAACTCAAAAAAACCGTTGTATTTACCGATTCCTTAAGTGCATTACAGAGCTTAGCAAAATTTTCACTTAAACTAAACCCATTCTTTCATGTTATATTTGAATGTAGGAGAAAGCTGTTGCAATGCCAATTACACAACTATTTAGTATCATTTTGTTGGATACCTAGTCACTGTGGTATCTCTGGAAATGTGAAAGCTGACAGTTTGGCTAACAGTGCTACTGAGACCGGTGACGTATACCCGTACAAGAATTTTGGCCATGATCTTGCTGCTTTGCCCGGGATATATCTCCACAAATCGTGGAATATGTGTTGGGAAAGGAACGGCCGGATTAAGGGTCGTTTCTTGTATGCTATACAGTCTTCCGTTCCCAGGAAGCCGTGGTTTGCCAAATTGTCGCTTGGTAAAACTGCCACTTCTACTATAATCCGTATGCGTCTGGGACATAACAGCCTTCCAGTTCATTTGCACAAACTCGGTATCGTAACTAGTACCGCCTGTGAGTGTGGCGAGAGCTATTCTGACTTGAATCATGTTTTCTTTTCTTGTCCTAAGTATGACCATTCTTCCTTATATACTTCTTTAGTTTCTCTGTCCGTTCCCCTTCCTACCAATATTTCTTTACTTCTTCGAGATTTCAATCCCCTTGTATATAGTATTATAAGTATGTTTATTGTAAATAATAACATTAAACTATAATTTTGATTTTTTTCCATTATTAATTATTCTGATTTTTTGTAAATTTATGCGCTTTCAATTATTTATGTTATGTCGCGATTGGTTTCCTTAGTTTTTTCATTATGCATAAACTGTAAATAATTAAAACAACGAATTATAAAAATCCCATACTTGACGCTGGCTAATGCACAAACAGTGTTAGAGCCAAAAGGAAAAAAAAAACATAACCTGTGGAAATTCAGTGTTCTCAACCGTACGATAATTATCGTACATGTACGATAATTTCAACGTACGATGTACGATGGTACTCGACTATCGTACGCAGATTGTACGATAATTTCCGTTATCATGAAAAATTTGATGATTACACAGATAGCCCTATAATAATTACAGTTTTTTAGTATTAGTGCCATCTATTGCCTCATTGTTTTATTAGGATCACATGCCGTTGCTTCATGGCGCAATCCTTTTATTGGTTGTTACTGTTGTTCAATTCGAATTATAAATTCGAAATATTGGCACGTTCAGCACACTCGAAGTGCCCTCGTCCACTCCCCGCTCAGGTCATACGTCTAATATTTAGTTTGAATTATTATTTTTCAATTTAAAAAACACAAATTTACAAGATTTAAACTATAAATCATTTCCAACATATTATTGTCACGTTTTATATGATTTTTAAAAGAATTTTATCCATTTTCCTGACTTGTACGATAATTTTTAGCCATGTACGATAATTTTTCGGCCCTGGTACGATAATTGTCTGGCTTCAGATTGTGAACACTGTGTGGAATTCGAAATGTCAATTCCGGGAGAAGCCATGTTTCCGACAGAGTTGAGACAAAAGGTTCAAATTTATTATGTAATTAGTTTTTAAATCGTTTTTATTGCAGATTGCGCTTCTGCAATTTCACTGGATTATTTGTTCGCGTTCGGGACGCATAAGTGGATTTTAATTGAGTTAAGGAAGCAAGTGTTGGGCGGCGTTGTTCGGTTACATTGTTGTCAGAGTTAGAAATGGATTTTATTTCAGTCAAAAGAACATCAGAGATTAAGAACATTGTTTCATTACTGTTTTAATAAAGCGACCCCGTTAGGAGAAGCTGGAGCATCATAGTCCTTTAGTAAACTGAAGTGTTCTGTTTTGTTATACCCCAGTCGATTTAGTTTGGGGGTTGTTGGTTTAACAAATCTGTTTTTCTTATAAGATCTACTATACGACGGAATCGAGGAAGAGGAAGGCGATACAGATGTCACAGGAGAATTAGGAGAATTCTGCATGTTTGAAAACTTTACTTTTCAGCAAAAGATTTTGAGACAGGATAATACACTTTGTTTGCTTCTGCATAAGATACACAATTCTGAGCCATATAAAATTTAATTTTAGTTTGTCGTTCATATTCTGGACATTTCCTGTTTGTAGCAAAGGGTAGGGTTAAGGTTTACAATTCAATACCTCGATTTTGAGGTCGGGGGAGGGTATACTTATCACCCCCAACCAATTTCAAGTACTAGAAACAGTTATATCAGTAGAAAAATAAAAATAAACCAAAACATACATATAATACCTAACATTAACTGGGCCCATCGTCCTCAAAGTCATCCACATAAGCCGGTCGTTTACCAAGCAAAATTCACCAAGTTTAAAAAAAAACAAATAAAAGCACGCACTTGACGATAAAACAACAGAAATGTAAAAAGTAACGGCTTTTTAACGAATAATCTGCACTGTAACACTAACACACTGTTCTGGCGGATTGTTTACAAATTTCTAATATTGCACAAAACATCGAAAAAAAAAATTAATTAGCTTAAATTACAACTCAAGCAGCATAAATTACTCCAAATCTCACAGAGGTTTTCGAATCAAGGTCCCCCGAGACTCCTACATACTCAGTATAATCAAATTCAAGGTATTGAATATAAGATCCAACCCTGGCCTTGGCCACACTTGTAACATCGGGGTCAAGAGTTACAATTAGACTTAGTACAAGAAACAAGAATAACACTGAATAGTGGGGTATGTATAAAGTTCCACAGGTAGGGTATTGTAGCATACAAACACATGTTTTGGTAGAGCTTGGCCATCAAAAGTTATAACAACAGTCTGTGATGGTTTCCACTCAGGAGCTGTTACGTACTTTATAATTTAGGCGTCTAGTTTTTATTATTCCTCCGCTGCGAATTTCAGGTAAAGAGATATTGTCTAATATATCTTCAGGAGACCATTCTGCGGGAACACCTCGCACAAGCCCCATTCGAGTCACATTAAATGAAGGAATAAAAGCTTTAAAATTATTAATTGTCAGGCAAGGGTTATTAACAAATTCATTTGCAAATTTGTGGTCTGAAAATGATAGGGAGATTTGGTTTCTGCCTATCCTTTTAATGCTTCCATTAATAATGTTTTTAAATGAATTTTTCGTTAGGAAATACCTAAATGGGACGGGGTGCAGGGAGGCGATGTCAGTATCTGAAGAAACTTTTTGCGCATGAACTACAAATGGCCCTATGTATGTGTATGTATGTGTGGGGGACTCCTTTTCCGCAATTAGACTCATATTTGGTCCGTTGTGTGTGAAGTCCTGGCTAACTAAGCCAGCCTAACTCCTTCCAAAAGCACAGAAGCTTCCTGGGCACTTCGCAGGCTTCTCGGAGCGACCTCATTGTTCCGAGGATTTCTTTACGTTGTTTAGCCACAGCCTCGCATTCCAGGACTACGTGGGTGACTGTTTCCTCTGCGCTGAGACAGCCTCTGCACATGGGGCTATCTGTCACGCCTAGGACAAAGAGATGTTTGTTGAGGAGACAATGGCCCGTGATTGTACCTATCATTGTTTTGAGATTAGTTCTGTTAAGGTTTAGTAATTGTTTTGTCATAGGTCTCATAAAATGATCGGCCCGTAGGGTTTTTTGGAGACAGAACTATCTGATGGGGGGTGTTGTTGGGTATTAACAGTTACACTTGTATTATGTGCTGGGTCACCTTTTTGCTGAAAACTATAATAATAATAATAATAATAATAATAATTTATTTATTGCACGAATATGGTATAAAATGTCAAGGTGGTACAATTGTCAGTCGTTCGCATATTCTGCCACACACAGTGGCGCGCAAATTTATCTTAGTTTAGATTTTACATTATTAGTCAGATTCATATCAATTAAGTCAATTATTATACATAATTAAATTTATATAAATTACCATGTCTCACACAAATAATCGTTTATTGAGTAGTACGTTTTTTCTAAAAGTAATGCACTAAGTCGCTTTTTAAAGATTCTTGTCGGAAGATCTTTAAGTTCTTTCGGTAATCTATTGTAAATTTTAATTGCCATACAGAAGGCGTTTTTCCGAAATAATTCTAAATTTATTTTTGGCACAGCCAATTTCTCCCCATGTCTACTACTTACTACATTCGATTTAAATATATGTATATTTCTGTGTACGAACAGGGACATTTCTAATATATAAATACATGGAAGAGATAACACTTTGAGTCTCTTAAATAGAGGCACGCAACTATCGATGCAATTTGCTCCACAAATTGCTCTAATACATTTTTTTTGGGCCTTAAATACCCTATTCACTTCGACTGAATTTCCCCAAATTATAATTCCATATCTAATTATAGATGCAATATATGCATGATAAGCAGCTAATACCGCAGCATGGTTAACAGTTTCCCTTAGTCGTTTTAACACAAAAACAAAACGGTCTATTTTGTTCTGTAATTTTTCAATATGTGATTTCCAATTACAAAATTTATCTATCGTTATACCTAAAAATACACACTCGTTCATTATGTCCAGTTTATTGTGTTTATATTGTACGTCTATTAGTGTTTTAGAGTTATATGTCTGAAAATGAATTATGTTAGTTTTGGTCATGTTTATTTGTAGGTTATTTGAATTCATCCAGTTGATGGCGTCGTCTAGAGATTTAATTAAGTTGTTTTTTAAATCTTGGTCGTTTTTGCCTTTTATTATAAGTGTAGTGTCATCAGCAAATAGTATACAGTTCTGGTGTATAGCATCTGGGAGGTCATTTATGTATGTTAGAAAAAGTAGTGGGGCCAAAATACTGCCCTGAGGTGTTCCGTACTCATTTTTCTTATAGTTTTGGATCTATAGGTTTTTTGTTTTAGTTTACAAATCTTTGTTATTTCCACATATTGCATTCTATTTTCAAGGTAACTTTTCACCCAGTTATAGGCATTACCTCTTATTCCGTAGCATTCTAATTTTTTTAAAAGTCTTTCATGGCATACAAAGTCAAAAGCCTTTGTCATGTCTAAAAAGATGCAACCTACAAGCATTTTATGATTTAAGCATTCAGTAATTTGTTTAACTAGGGTAAAGCACGCAAGGGTAGTGGAACGATTTTTCCTGAAGCCAAATTGTTCTTTTTTTAGAATATCGTATGATAAAAAGAAATTCTCTATTTTATTATACATGACTTTTTCGAAAATTTTAGATAATATGGGAATTAAAGTTATTGGTCTATAATTAGTCATTTGTGTTTTTGCTCCTTTTTTATGTAATGGTTTGATAATTGATATTTTTAGTTTTTCAGGAAAGATCCCTTCTACTATCGATAGATTAATTATGTATGTCAGTGGATCAAGTAGGTATAATGCGCATGATTTAATTGTTTTGGTATCTAAATTATCGTATCCTGTAGATTTTGTATTTTTCAACGATGTAATAATTTTTAGTATATCCGTGTTATTTATGGGGGAAAGAAAAATACTTTTATGGTTTAGAGGGATTTTAGCTTCTGGCAAATTGTTTGTTTTATTTTTAGTAGGCAGTGAGGTAAAATAGTCATTAAAAAAGTTGCATATTTCATGCGGTGATTCATATGTTTTGTTATCGATATTAATTGCTTCTATTCCTGAATTAAATGTCATGTCTCGTGTATTAGTTTTAATTACATTCCAGGCTGCTCTAGTTTTGTTTTTTGCGGAATTTATGTATTCTGCATTATTAAGTTGATGGGATTTATGTATACATTTTTTTAAGATAGATGAGTATTTATTATATGCAGACTTATTTTGTTTTTTATTGTGCTTATTTAAATGATATTTTAGGTATAACGTTCTTTTTCTTATACAACATTTTTTTAGCGCTTTAGTAAAGAATCTATTTTTGATAGGCTTGCATGTATTTTTGATTTTTAAGATCGGAAAGCACAAATTGTAAAATAATGTTATAGTGTCATGGAAGTTGTCGAATGCTTCATTTGTTGTTGTGGAGCTGTATACGTCCGAGAAGGTAAGGCTTGATAGACACCTCATAAATGTATTAGTGTTTTCTCTATTGAGTTCTCGTCTGTATATATACCAGTACTTTGGGATATCTTTCAAGTTTTCGTTTTCTTCGAGTGTAAAAGTCAGCGATTGTGCGGTCTCATGGTCTGAAAGTGCCAAGTAGTGGAGGCTCGCTTGTGTGTCATTTATGTTACTTGCTATTAAGTCTAAGCAGGCGTTTTTACGTGTTGGGCGCTTTATATGATTTTGTAAATTATTATTTTGAAGAATAGAGATAAGTTCTCGGGAATTTTTATCATTTTTTAAAATATCAATGTTCCAGTCTCCACATAATATTAGTTTTTTGTTGCGTTTCCTGCATAGGTTACTTAAAAGTTGTTCTAAATTATATAAAAAAGGTGTTACATCTAACTTAGGAGTCCGGTAAATACATATTATTATTAAGTTGTATTTACTTATTTCAACGCCACAAAATTCGAATTGAAGAGGTATTGCGAGTCTAGGGTAACAAATTTCCTTGTATTTTAAATTGTTTTTTATTAAGACGCACGAACCTCCTCGGCGTTGGTTAGGCCGAGAAAATGAAGAGACTAATCTATAATTATTTATCTTAACGTTGGATTCACTACCTTGTTTAATAAAAGTTTCTGTGAAACATATGATGTCTACATTTCCTAAATTTCTTTGCAGGTCTATGATGGCTATATTAATCAGATCTTGTTTGTTAAGCAACCCTGCTATATTTTGATGGATGAGTCTTAATTTATTTTGCTTATTAGTTGCAACGAAAAAAATTCTCACCGGAAGGCTGGTTTTTATTTATAATATTGGTACTTGGCATTTTAAAAAAATTTGTTATTTTTAATTGTACAGTGCGAGTTGAGTTTGTGTGACTATGGATGGATTTATTGTTGAGATTTGTCTTATGCTGTGTATAATATCGAATGTACTCGATTTCCGCGTTTATCTTATCACATAAATTGAAGAGGTGTTTTGTATGAGAATAGGGTGTGTTTTTATCGTATTTCGAGTGGCGTATTTTTAAGTAGTGGCAATATTTATAATTAGATATTATAGATTCTAAATGAAAGTTAATTAATTTTACATTTAAGTGAGTATTATACTGTACATTTGTTATAAACACCTTTTGCTGTCGCAGTTGGTATAGCACATTACACAATTGTGCGATGAAGGCATAAGGCCGTTTATCATTTGCACCTATTACCAACATTACAATGTCCTTGGGCTTAATTATGGACTTATTAATCTCACCAATACAGCTACTAAGAATCTGTGCACTAGTAGCATTGGGCTTTATAAACGAAGTTATTTTGTAATTTTCCTTTTGCATATTTGATCTTGATTTTATTAGTTTATGTGTTAAGCCACAAGCTTGCTGATCCCCAAATATTATTATTTTGGGTTGATTTTCTATTGCTTGACCATTTACCGTCTTGACATTGTCGTTTTGAATATCTGATTTTGTTGTTCTTATAGTGACATCTATTGGCAGCTCCCTAATATTCTGATTGTGGTTTTCAATATTTGGTGGGAATTCTTGTATACTGCGCTTTTTAAGTTCTTTATATTTGGAAGGGCAGTGACTGCAGGCGGATTCTGCATTTTCTTGGTTTTGCTTTTGTGGTAATGTGTTGGCAGTAATATTATTGGAAGGTGAAGAATAATTTTGTTTTAGTTTATTTATAGTTTCCTTCTGTTGTATAATTTCAAGGCTTTTGGTGGAATTTTCAAGTGATAGGTTCTTAATTTTTTGATGTGCTGAATCTAATTCTAATTTTAATTTTTTTATTTGCTCCAGTAATTCGTAATGTTCATCTAAACCTCTCGTAGATATTTCTGGTAAACTTCTTGGATCAGATAAGTCATAGTTTGATTGAGCAGAACTAGATGAAATGTTTAGTGATTCAATAGATCTTCTTTGCTTTCTTCTTTTGGTAACATAGTCGTTTTCCATTATTAAAAAAAAAAAAAAATGAAAATATGATTAACAGACGTTTGGCTTGAACCGACGTGATTCGAACCAGGACACGTAATAGTAACCTATGTATCTGAGGTAAGTCGATAGTACCATTAGCCAACAGGCCTATTACGTATGCTTCGAAGTTAACTATTATATTTATATTTGTGTAAATTGCGTTGAAAAAACGTTAGAATTCAACTGACGTGAGTCACATCGAAGAACAAAGGATTCACTTAATTTTTAAGTTTCTTCACTTTTATTGCAGTTTACTAGTTTGTAGCACTTCACCGGTAAGGTTGTCACTTTTTTAGTTTGTAAATTGATTGGGAATTGTATTTTTAAGCAAAATATGGTTTTATGTAAAATGTTAGGGGCCAAACATTTTATTGTTAATATTGTCACTGTTTCATAAAGAAGTACTTGTTTAATATTACCATCACAAAGATAACTTTTACAAACTTCACTGATTAACTTTTTGATTGAAATAATGCAATGAAACTATTTATAAACAATAAAATACACGGAGCTATTGTTTACAGGCCAGCGCCATTTTGTTTTTCAATGTAATTTGTCTATGTCTATGTCTATGTCTACTATGTCGTTAGTGTTCTTAATCTCAGTACATAATGAGGGAAATTCAATATCCGGTATTTGGCACGAACAATCAGTGTCTTTTTGCTTGTTACGACGCGTTGGGTCAAATCTTTTTTTCCTCTTATTACAATGTTTGCAAATTTTACCTAATCTCATTCTTTTTCGGTCACTCCGTTGATCCACATCTGTGTCTAACTGGTTTAATGTGAATAACTTACTGCTTAATGAGAATAAAACAAAATGTTTAGATTTACAACTCATAACGTAAAGCGAGATATTGGTAACCTGAAAGTTAAGGACAGTGAACTAAACTTAGTTGACAAAACTTTTTTCCTAGGCATAACAAGAGATAGTAAGCTCCAGTGGGGCCCACACATAGAGACTCTTTCGAATAGGCTGAGCTCTGCAGCATATGCAGTAAAGAAAATCCGACAGCTTACTGATAAGGATACGGCTAAAATTGTGTACCATAGCTACTTTCACAGCATTATGTCGTACGGTATTCTACTGTGGGGTGCTGCTGCAGAGGTTCAATCCATATTTGTGTTGCAGAAGCGGGCTGTTCGGGGTATTTGTTGTGTTTTGGTACGGAATAGATTTATATATTTAGAACTAAATATTATGACATTATCCGGTCAATATATTCTTGAAGCCTTGTTGTATGTACAAAAAAACTTGAAACGATTTTAAAACAAATGGTGACTTTCACCAGTATAATACGCGTAATAGAACTAATTTGAGTGTGCGACCAACCAGGCCCCAGAAGATAAACCACTCCTTATATGGAAATTGTATTCGTTTTTACAACAAACCCCCAAGCGAAATTAGAGAACTGTCACTAAATAAATTCAAAGCCCTTGTTAAAAGTAAATTAATTAATAAAGCCTTTTATAAATGTGACGAATACCTAAGTGATCCTAATCCTTGGGATTGATTTGCTCCAGTTCAAACAATTTGTATTAAAAACTTGGCGATTGAAAAGAGTGGCGGAAAGTTTCTTGCCAGTTCTTCTTACCCGCTCTACGCCCTTGACTTGCGAACTGGTGGTAAATGTAAATTTACGATTAATTTAATTTGTTTTCCTTGACGTTCATAAGTGTTTACCTAAATGAATAAAGATATTATGACTATGACTATGACTATGACACTGGACTCGTCCAGTTTAGAAAATCTATTTTCTACTACAATATTACACGCAACCTCGGTATCCGGGGGCTCGTTCATTTTTTCGCCTGATTCCAGGCCTTGAGGAAAGAGTATAAAAACTTACCAAATACTGAAGAATATATACACAAATTAAAAAAATAAACAATAAAGTTAAACATACAATTATATACAAATTGATCTTTTATATCAATTAAATTTATAAATTTTACTAAAAAACAAAACTCCCGCCACGACCAACGTATACTAATAGTTACTTAAATTTACTTTAACAATGTACAGGTAAAAAAATTGCAAGGTGGCTTATTAGAACATACTAATTTAACATCTGCCTATAGATAAAGATGATATTCATATTATGAAGATTCTAAATAATAGTGGTTAAAGTTCTATTTTGTTGTCTTCTTGCCAGCTACCAAGTCGGCAGATTGGGACGGGATGCGGTCTTTCTTTGCGTCCTACCCTTGGGGGCCTATTTGCTTTTCGTCTGAAGCTCCAGATTCCGTCGCTGCCTCTGTCGCCGAAGTGGTTCTGCAGGGAATGGAACTCTTTATTCCTTTTTCTGCGGTGCCGATCGGTGGCAAGTCTCAGCCCTGGTTTAAGCGTTCTTGCAAGGCAGCCTCGGGTCGAACGCGAGAATGCTTTAAGGCATGGGCAGAAGCGGCGAAATCTCGTGATGCTAATACCAGCGAACTCAAAAAAGCATATAACTCAGCCTCCAGGTCCTTCAAACGGGAAATCACTAAAGCAAAGTCAGAGCACATTGCCAGATTTGGCGAGAGATTGGCCCAACTCCCTTCGGGGACTCGAGCCTTCTGGTCTCTAGCCAAAGCTGTCCAAGGGAATTTTTGTCAGCCCTCCATTCCACCATTGTACAGGGAGGATGACTCGCTGGCCCACACTGCGAAGGAGAAGGCCGACCTTTTAGGCTGTCTCTTCGCGTCCAACTCGACTTTGGATGACCGAGGGAGATCACCACCGAGCATTTCACGGTGTGATTCTTCGATGCCGGAAGTTACATTCCGGCAACGTGCTGTCCGTAAAGCATTATCTTCCTTGGACATACATAAGTCGAGCGGGCCGGATGGTATTCCTCCAATTGTGCTGCGTACTTGTGCTCCTGAGTTGGCTCCGGTCTTAACGCGCCTTTTCCGGTACCTGTACTCGCTTGGCACTGTCCCGGAGTGCTGGAAGATCGCTTCGATACATCCGATCCCTAAAAAAGGCGATCGCTCTGATCCGTCAAACTATCGCCCAATAGCGATAACCTCCTTGTTCTCCAAAATAATGGAATCCATTATTAATTGCCAGCTCCTCGAGTATCTGGAGGGCCACCAGCTGATAAGTGACTCTCAGTACGGCTTTCGTCGTGGTCGTTCGGCTGGTGACCTTCTTGTATACCTTACGCATAGATGGGCGGAGGCAATTGAGTCCAAGGGGGAGGCTCTAGTGGTTAGTTTGGACATAGCGAAAGCCTTCGATCGGGTGTGGCACAGAGCACTGCTCTCGAAGCTTCCAGCCTATGGGCTTCCCGAGAAATTATGCGATTGGATCTCCAGCTTTCTGGCCGATCGGAGCATCAAGGTCGTCATCGATGGAGCATGTTCCGACCTTAAACCCGTGAACGCTGGGGTCCCACAAGGCTGTGTTTTATCCCCGACCCTGTTTCTTCTGCATATCAATGATATGTTGCAACTTAGCAACATTCACTGCTATGCGGATGACAGCACTGGGGACACTCTTTACACTGGCCGGGCAAGTATTTCTCGGGCAGATGTCGATGAGTACCGGAACAAACTTGTGTCTGAAGTAGAAACCCTACTACGTGGAGTCTCCGACTGGGGCAGACTAAACCTAGTCCAATTTAACCCCAAAAAGACACAAGTTTGCGCGTTTTCCGCTAAAAAAACACCCTTTGTCGCTACTCCTCTTTTCGAAAACACTCTCCTTAAAGCCACAGCTAGCATTGGAATACTTGGCGTTGACATATCGAACGACGTTCAGTTTCGCGGTCACTTGGAGGGAAAGGCAAAATTAGCCTCCAAAAAGCTTGGTGTGCTCAGCAGGGCGAGACGGTACTTCACTCCGGGCCACCGCTTGCAACTATATAAAGCTCAAAATCGGCCCCACATGGAGTACTGTTCCCACCTTTGGGCGGGAGCTCCCCAGTACCAGCTTCTTCCACTTGACCGTATTCAACGAAGAGCGGTTCGAATCGTTGACGACCAAAATCTCTCCAAGCGGCTTGATCCTTTGGCGTTGCGTAGAGATGTGGGGTCTCTCTGCATCTTCTACCGCATTTACCATGGAGAATGTTCAGAGGAGTTGTTCGGATTAATACCTGCAGCTGAGTTTCATCATCGGACGTCGAGGCAGAATACGAAATTCCACCCGTATCACCTCGACGTCCGCCGTTCCATAACTGCGCGTTTTTCCAGGCAGTTTTTGCCGCGCACCACCACTCTGTGGAACCAGCTGCCAACTGAAGTATTTCCGAACCAATTCGACTTAGGGTCCTTCAAGAAAAGAGCGTACCAATTCTTAAAAGGCCGGCAACGCACTCGCGAGCCTTCTGGCATTGAGGGTGTCCATGGGCGGCGGTATCACTTAACATCAGGTGAGCCTCCTGTCCGTTTGCCCCCTGTTCTATAAAAAAAAAAAAAAGGTTACCCTCATTCTTCCATCTGTTATCTGTTATTTTTCTATCTAACCTCTTACTATGTCATATATTGTAGTTTTGTAGTAGCTATTTTATGAATAAAGAATGTCAAGTAGATTCATTTTATAAGCCTAGGCCTTTCTTAGGTCTACAAGTTATTAACAAAACTGGAACAATGCTATTTGGCATACAAATATGTTAATTGAATGGTAAATACATCTTCAAAGACCAATATTGTTTGATTGCGAGTCAAATTTTACCGTCTAATTATTATTGATAATGAAATTGATTGTTGCATGATGTTACCTATAGGTTCATTAAGTTGGTATCGTATTGCAAGCTCCCACCATGAGTGCATTTAGCCAATCAAACAAATAAAATTTTGAATGTTCATTATTAGTGAATTTAGGTTTTAATTAAGATCTTATAGTTCACTACTGGAAAGTAAATTACCTGGTCAAACATTGTTTCCTTTGCAAGTTATTTGTAAAACAACAACACTAGTGTTCCAAGTAAGGGCCTTCAAAACTAAACTCAAGTTTTAATTAGACATTATACCTATAACCTATATAACTTTGAACTTACACATGTGATGTGTTATTTCACTGGTAAGTTGGGTTTATTATTAGGTCCTTACATATACCTAAATTGGTCTTACTGGCCACTTTGACAAATATCTCTTATCTGTTTAGGAGTTCCAAATACAATTTTTTTACAGACCCCTGCTGCCTGCATTTGCTTTTCGCTAACCATGAATCATTTCATTTTTCCGTTTTAATTTTCTTTCTTTGCGTCTCTATATAATAAATATCGCGTTAATTATCAGTACCAGTTCCATCGTGGCACCAGTGCTGTAGAAATGGCTCGAAGGATTAATAAAGTATAGGGCAGCGGTGTTCAAATAAAACACTGCGTTTTTGCTACAAAATAACTGGTTTTCCAACGTTTTCGTTCGATAGGTTAACAAAGAATTGAAGGTTATTGTGGAAGTGGATCCATCTCTTACTACGTCTGAGTTAGCTACAGGCTGCAGGTGGTGAGTCGAGGGAAGATTGAACGGTTTTTTGATGAGATGAGCAGAGTTGTGTTTGAACCTCTTGTAGAACAATAAATATTATACCTCTTCTACCATATCAATAAAATATTGTTAAATCTGTTCCAAAGCAGAGAAAATTTGTAAATAAAACAAAGACTACAAAATAAGGTAAAGATGAAATCGTGACGGAGAAAGATTTAATTTTATTTCTAAAGTCGTTAATATTATTAATGTGAGATGTCGTCAAGGGTTTAAAGTTCATAGCTTCTAGTGACTTGAAAACCCACAGCCGGCTTAAGTGAAAAAATACCTTTATTTAACAAAGATACAGCTAATTGTTTGTTTTTTATATATTCTCCAACAGGGAACGATTGAAACAAACGTTCTCAAACTTTTGCCGTCTCAGTCTTTAAAACACTCACGAATACCGATGTTGCACGTAACGATTTCCGAACGTGGCTACAAGCATTGTGGGTTGGTTTTTAAAATCGGTCGCACGGATTTGATGATACTGAGTATGCTAGAGTCTTGGAGGGGCTTTGATTGGTTGGAGGACCTCCGGGTGATTTTGAGTAATTTTTGCTGCTGGAGTTGCGTCTATGTATTTGATTTTTTTAAAATATTTTGTGCAATATATTGAAATTTGTAAACAATTCGATATTTTCTATTGGTTACCAGAAATGTGAAATTCTGCATAAAATTCGGTTTTTTAATTAATCGATTGTTTTTATTTATCTATTATTTCCTTATTTTTTAATGTTAAAGTTATAGAATAATCAACATTGAAATAAACCTAATTTCGTGTTGATAGATTTGAGGTGAAATCCCTATTAACCTAGTATAAACGCAAACCGCCAGCTATAACTATATCTACACCCTTCACCCTGGGTTGAGCCCCGCAACCCCCAATTCGTGTGACTGATTTCTAAACCTAAGTAAAAATTTCGATGATATTAGAAATATTATGGCTTATCATTGCATATTCCGTAATGCACCTATACATAATCCCGTGGAAGTATCTACTAGGTACGTTGCCAATTTATTTCCTGCTAAGTTACACAACAACTGAATTTTTGTATGAGACTTGGGAACGGAGTCAGATCATTATCAGATTACCCCATTTTTTTTGGGTAAACAAGGAAAGTTGAGTTATTTCGTAAATTACTAAACATTGCCGTATTGATGTGATTTCGTAACTAAGAACAAATAGCTATAATTTTCCAATGAAACAGTCGGACCTATCTTGTAATTAAAGTTACAGTATACGGGTTAAGATTAAATCACTTGAAGATTTTACCAAAAAATCACGACGCAGAAATTATACAAATTTACGCACTCTGGGCGGCTAATTTCGACTATGGTTGGGAACATTAGAAACTGGCGGTTTAAATAAAAAGGCAGCACCCCAAAAAATATGTTAAGTTTTTTGTTTTAGACTTGGGCCCCCCCCCACTTACGCTATTATTATTTTCTTACATAGCCAAGTTCACATTTCAAAGCTTGTCACGCTCGCTTACTTTTCATTGCTTGTGGCGGCATCCATGCGTCGGGTTGTCTCTCTCCCCAAAATGTGGCGAGGGGGCCGATGGCTATGCGTCATACTCGTGAACGTGACAAATATTTGTTTTTAATTTATTTTATATTTTTAATTTACTTAAGATTTCATGTGGAACATGGTGTGATGGTTTCAGCTCTTTAAAAACAAAAATCTTGGCGATTATAAAGAGTGGCCGACAGTTTTTTGCCAGTTCTTTTATTCCGATCCGCCCTTGATTAGAGAACTGGCAGTAAATGTAAGAATAAAGGCAATTCATAAATAATTATTTTTTGACTGTGACTGACACAGGTTATTTCACCAGTGGGCGATGAGACGTGATGACGATGAATGATAACGAGTCGTCACGTTCGGACGCCGGCGAGCAATAACTATAATATATTATGCGAAGAATACAAATGATGTTAAATGGTTCTGGGATATAAATTTGA
The DNA here is from genome assembly GCF_905147795.1 of Pieris rapae. NCBI lineage: Eukaryota > Metazoa > Arthropoda > Insecta > Lepidoptera > Pieridae > Pieris > Pieris rapae. The sequence continues at coordinate 10,007,048 of NC_059524.1, read as the reverse complement.
GATAGCAAACTCATCATTTATCACATTTACATAAATCGTAACCAAATAAAAGTTAATTGGCTATTTGATGTAACAATATCTCTGAACATGACTGCTTGCCGAGTTTTTTTAAAAGTTTATTTTTTCCGTTAATATAGTTTCTATTTCTATTTTTGTAGACATACATAAAATATTATGTATGTCTACAAAAATAGTGACAAGTATACTAGATAGAATATACGCACAATGTCAAATCTCAGAACTAACGCAGGCTGCAATTTCCCCGTACTGGACTGTCTAAAGTTAGTAATTTTTTTTTTGGGAAAAGGGATACTCTTCTTTAATAAAATCCCAGAGGCTCTTTTATCCCTGCCTTTTATTAAATTTAAGAAATGTATTAAAGAAAAGCTGTGTAAAAAGGCTTACTATAAAGTTAGTGATTATCTTGTTGATAAAAGGACCTGGGACTAGTGCTGGGCGGGCTACTTGTAATTAATTTGCTATGTTTGTTTTAAATATTGTAGAATTGTTTGATGATTTGCTTTTTTTTTAAAAGAGTATCGAGAGTTTTTACGCCTGTTTTTTCTTTCGGCCACCCGATTTGTTGTCTTCTTTGCCGATGACTAGGAATGCCAACAGGCTCGAATTTAATGACGTAGAATAAGTGATGCCATGATCTTATGTTCCAAAATAAACGAATTTTCTTTTTCTTTTATTTTTTCTTTTATGGGATTTCATTTTGAAGTTATACTGACACGCGGCAGCCGAACCGGCGCATATTATTTTACCGAAGGAAGGGAGCATCATGGATATAGTTTCCGGATACCCAGAACCATACACTACCCATAATCATCATATACAATTAAATTATAAAATATTTAATTGTCTTTATAATGTAAAAATAAATAAAATTATTATTCTCCTAAAAAGTACGAAAGCTTAGTTTAATTAGGTCTGCAAACTAATTGTAAACCTGAGAAAATACAGACATGCAATGAATTTAGCGTAGTTATTTCGAGAGTTTGACAACTTTTAATGAATCATCGAAAGCAGTGCGCAGCGACAGAACTTACGCGTGCTCTCGACTTCAGACGATTTGTACTATGTACAATAGATTTCAGTGGCAGTGGCAAGTATTTATTTTAGTAAATTAGTTAATAATATATACCAAGTTAAGGACAATCACGACAAACAATCCTGTTTTACGACCCCGTTTCAAATGTCAAATATGCCACTATTTAGGTCACTGTAGGTACATTGTATGTGTAACTACATGTGCCAAATTGTAGGCTAAAGCAAAGTCGTGAAAGGATCTTCCCACGTGATCGGTGGTTTTAAATCGCCAAGTATCACGATTTCAGTGGTAGGCACCCGTTCGAACAGGGAATCTGTAGCTATTTGACGTACACGCAAACAATGTTCGTTAAATACTGTCGTACACATGTTTCTTCAACTCAATAACTGCCTAATACAAATTAATCTAGCCCTCTGCAGCATAAAATTTAAGTAATTTGGATTTAAGATAAATTGTAAAGTATGAAAGCATGTCGTGTGTTTCAGCTGATGATATATAACTCATTTTATTATAGTAACTCCAATATTTGATCTTTCTATATTTAGGAAACATGATAAAAACAAGGATGCCAAGACTTAGAATCTTTTAGTTTTTAAAGATATTATTTTGTTTACGGTTCGTTCAGAGGGCCCTTTTATTGTTATTAAATGTTTTTGGTTATTTTGATAAGACGCAATTTAGCGATTGCAACTTAATAAAACACATGTAATAATTTTTACGACAAAATTTAAAACAATTTATGAAATACAACACTCAGGGTGATTTAGTATTTTCTTTTATCCAGGAGTTGTAATGGTACGTGTTGGCGTACGTGTCAGGGAAATTGTTGGCGCAGGGCCAGTTGAAGGACACGATACCGGCCGAGGTGCCGTTGCACACCAAGCTGCCGCCTGAGTCACCCTGAAAATTTCCAATTACTAACATTGCACACGGATTATTTGTATAGTTAAAATGTCGTTATTGTTCTATAATTCATAATAATTATAAACTGCTGAAAAACTCGTTATACTCACTTGGCATGTTCCTTCTCCACGTTTGTTAAGGGTACACATCTGGCTGGAATTTATCGTCACTGGGGAGCGTCCTTCAAAATATTTATTACACTGTTCGCCGGTTAAAGTGTTCACATATAGATACTGTAGTTTATCGGGCTGTGGCCGCCTATAGCCCTTAAAAGTATACAAATCAACTATGAATTAAATTGATTTAAAAATAAATGTTCACCAATAACAATTATTTATATAATATCCAATCTTAGAAACATTTATCTCCTAAATTGTTTACTCACAAGGTAACCCCAGCCGCTCAGTAAACACGACAATCCAGCCTTGATATCCTGTGTGGGTAATGGCAGGGGCTGAACTTTTTCGTTGAATTCGATGGCCTCTTTCGTACTTATAACAGCAATATCGTTGTTGAATTTATTTGGCTTGTTATGTTCTTGGTGAGGAATTACTTTGCTTATTTCATACTTTGTGCCACCTTTCGTTCTCGATACTGTACCTACTACAGCGAAAAATTCTGATGGTTTAAGACTGGAAAAGAATTAACTTATTAAATATAATATCAACTGGCCAGACAAAAAACTGCAGCCTCATATACTCTTAAATCGACGCAGTTATCACAATACGTATTATTACTTTTTGACACAATGGGCAGCTGTCAGTATCCATCTGTCGAAGATGACAGCACCACCGCAGAAAGTCGTGCCATCTTTTCGTTTTAGAGCGGTTTGGTGTGGCACAAACTTTTCTGGAGCGTCTTTTCCACCCACCACTCGGGTGTCGGGCTCTTGCCCTCCAGATGTAGAGGCGAAACCTTCAGCATCGCCTACAATAAACGGCACTTTTCTTAATGAGTAAATAAATAAGGAAATGATATTTCACTCGAAACGGGCCTACAGTTCAAACTATTTCCATTAAAAAAAGATTTATTTATTTACTTATATATACATTCTAAAACAATGTGTACGCTAAATACAAGAAAATATGACATCACAAATTTAACACACACATACCTACATATCAATTAAATTAGAACCTAAGCAATATATCAAAGGAACAAAAGAAACGGTCACAAAATAAACAAAAACAAAACAAAATCAAATTTCTAATAATATAAATAATAAATTAAACTAAAAAGATAAAAATAACAGTCATAAAATTCAAACTTAAACCACATTAAGATTTAAGAGCCTGCAAAACAAAGTTACGGAATGTTGGTAGACTGTTGTAAAACACATCAATATATTTTTCATCAATGTTTGTAATAAAGTTGTAAGAGCAAGATAGCCTATTCACTGGACCATTAAAACTAGCAGATAAGCGAGCCGCAGGTACGTAAGTTACTCTAACATTACAAAGAAAGGAAAACTTTGTAAGAAGATTAGTGTGGATATTAAAGTTAAATATTTTATATAAATAAATAAATAGTCCAAACGAGCCTCGTACGTTTGCAATACACCACGCAAGTGTAGACGATTGCAAAGCTTTCTAAGGAACCGGTTTTTATCAGTTTCAATAGAATTTATGTGCATTTTGTAATGTGGTGCCCAGATTACAGTAGCATACTCTAAAATACTACGGACAAGAAATTTATAAAGAGCAACTTTTAGAGACTTTTATTAATAAGAAAATAAAAAAACAACTTACCCTGTACGCCCCATGCTACTAACAGTAGAATAAAGGATATCTTTGAGACGCCCATCGTCAATGATGCTTCTGTAGTGAATACACACGTTCATGTAATGTCCTTTTATATATTTATCGGCGCAAATTTATATATTGTTACGAAAAATATTAATAATGTTTGGGATTCATATTTTATGATAGTCTGTAGTAATTTTATATTCTTTATTATTTATGTTACAGCAATGGCGTGTTAGTGTCAGCTGCCACTGTCATTATCATTTAATGACATCGAAGTCAAATCTCTTTAAAACCGTTAATATGACTAGTTCATTTAACTTGTCAATGTTGCTAGATCTTATAATTAATCACTATTCAATGATCGATAATAATTCTGACTCCATAGTCATAATTATTATTATGGAAAGTTATTTATCATAATTTTAAATATTGGAGACTAGATAACAATAAATATTAAAGTAATCTTTGACACTCGTTCTTATGACTCTGTTTGACTCTGTGGTCTATTCGGGTTCGGTCGTGGAACGAGTACCCGAAATGTTACGAAGCTTGTTTATTACAAATTCTGGTTGTTATAAATACAGGAACTGATTGGTGCGAGCCTCAGCTAACGATAAATTAAAAGCCGCCCGCGCGGCCAATAATAATAGCAGTAGCAATAGACAGATTAGGGTAAAAAACCGCCTTCACCGGGGAAGGCGAGGACCTTTACTTCGCACTTCGCTCACTCCAGTGAGCTTCCGTCCTGCCCTTCAGGCGATTGACCCCCCCGCGACGGCCCAAGCCGAGGTTCGAGTCTCACAGGAGACGCCCTTGCGCGAGTCGCGGGAAACCCCCCCTTTCCGGCTGAGCTAAGCTCGCCAAACAGCCCGTGCTGAGCTGTAAAGGCCCTTAAGGCCAACAGCGAGATTCCATTCCAAAAAAAAAAAAAAAAAAAAATGCGAGCCTCAGTTCGATTGAGCGGTCGAACCAAGCAGAAGCCTTTAAAGTGTAGACTCTAATGTCGAAATTAAATGGCAGATGCCAACAAACTAATCTATGACACCAGTATTACTGACGTCATTATCTTCAATAATTTAATGACAGCTTTAATTAATCTGGATTCGTTATTTACAGGTGCTTCGCGCCGACATATTCGTAATGTAAATAATTTTTAGGAATAAATTACTAAAATTTTATGAGTTTAAATGACAAATACCAAAAAACTACAATTAGTCAAACGATAACAAAAATTAATTAAAATAAATTATTTTTGTTATCGACTGACAAACAAGTGGCTTAATTATTACCATGCCGTCAGCACTAATTATTATTAGTAAAGTATGATTTCAATGAAATAAGGATCAGAGAAGTTGAATAAAGATATGATAGATTTTTTAAAATTATGTCTAGTCTATATAATATAAAAATGAATCGCAAAATGTGTTGGTAAGCACATAACTCAACATCGCCTGGACCAATTTGGCCAATTTTTTTCAATGTTCCTTGAAGTTCAAGGAAGGTTTTCACGGCGAGAAAAATTAGAATAATTGCCGGTAAAAACATAAAAACAGCCCTTTTCTTTTTCCCATACAATTTGAGCTTTATATCTATTTATAAAAAGTTCATATTAAATTACAAGCACTCACTGTTGTCTAAGCAATGTAGGTTTGTTCCTAACGTCAAAGATCATATCTGTCAAATCAGTTTACGTGTGTGCGTTGTAGCAGAGAATACATCGTTGGAAGAGTTTAATTTCGCGGTCAGAAACTCGCGTTTCTTATGAATTACTTTCGATCAGTCAAATACAAACCACGTTATCAAAAATGATTAATTTTTAAAGTAAAACTTTTTTAGGCGTGACTAGGCAGTAACTCGGATTTTTTCTGACGGAAGTAACGTAGTTTCCGCTATTTACAAATAATAACGATAGCGTGTTTTATAAGTATGTCAGCGCCAGCTAGTGGTGCATTATTTGAACTGGTTTAAGTTATGGGATGTTCTATATTTATAAATCACAACCCATTTTATCTTTGTTAAATTGATATATTTCTTCACAAACAACGGTAATTAATTTATATTCTAATAGAAACGCTCAAAGGAAAAAATACATGCTCACTCGTCTTAAAAGTCTATTCTGAGTGACGTCTGTTTTCTTCTTTTCTTAGTGTCCTGTATTTATATTGCCACATACATCAAAATCGTATAGAAAATACTACACCATATAGTATGTACATTTTAGTGCGTATCTACGATACGCTACAAAGTCAGTTTCTTGGTAGTGATTATTTTGGATAGCATTCACTCGTTTTATTTGATACTGATTCTTGTAAATATGTTATTATTAGTATATTTATATTTAAAATGAAAATCCATACTAGTAACAAGTGTACATATTAAAATTCCACTAAAGGTTCCCATCCTAGCATGCTTGATCATTTCAGTGAAAAGGTTACACGCACACACTTTTTTTTTAATATTACAATTTTACATATGTACATAGAACATTGGTACGGCTTAAAGGTGGACAACGGTTTGAAAATGACAAGGAACTTCAGAATGCCGTTGAAAACTGGTTCAACTCTCAGGCGGCGAGCTTCTATGCAGATTGGTTAAGGAAGTTGGTGAAGCGGTACGAAAAATGCTTAGAAATAAACGGCGATTATGTGGAAAAGTGAAAATGATTAGTAGGAAACTAAATGTGCTCTTCTATTCCTATTTCATATAGTTATAATTTTTGTATGATAAAACGGCCATTATTTTTTGAATATGCCTCGTACATGTTGAAACAATGGGCAGCTGTCAGTATGAGATATTATAATTCAAAAAAACAAAAAGTCTTTATCTTCTTATTGTGTTGAAATTATATAAAGAAATAGTTACACTACTAATTAGTTTCTAAAGTACGTCAAGGCTTGGTAAAAAAATTACTTTAATTATATTTTCAATTGTATCCACCCAATAAGTACATGGCAAAATAAAATAATTATCTATTAATTGAGTAGAAAATTAACCAACAGCTAATAGGTTTTTTGCTGCTGGGTGAACAATTAATATCATTAACTATTTCATTTAATTTCAGTTTTACATAATTATATCTAAGTCTAAATCTTGTTTATTTATTTCCTTTAGCAGATTTTCATCATTGCCTGATTGCTCTTGGAGTTCGAAGCCGCCTGTCTTTAGTAGGTGGTAATATCGTTAAAAAATTGCTTTCGTTCTGAAACTGATTTACATCTAGAAAGATGCGACGGGATACTCTCCTCCTTCATCGTGTGCTACGTTCAAAGTTCGAACTGCAACGTAAGGGGCGGACGCAGTACCAAGAGTTACACGTAAAAGGTGAAGATGCTGTAAATCTTCTGTA